>NW_009649588.1:3962948-3989482 GCF_000708025.1 Charadrius vociferus
AAGGAAACATAAGAATGGTGGAGGACACAATGCAAACGAGGTCAGAGCTATAGATTGAGAAAGTCATCTCCAAATTTTCCCGTATTTTTTCCACAGATTTACAGTCATGCACTTACAAAATTTAATCCAGACCGTCTGGGCAGATATGCATTTCTGTTTAATACATAAATATCAGAGTAGAATGAATAAAGTATTTTCCACGAATAGTCATTTGAATTTTAATAGAAATTGTACTTCAATCATAACTTTTTTCATTACTGAGTGACTGAACAATTCTAGAAGAAATAGTTGCAAAGAGTGAGATTGTAAACTTGCTACTCAAGAAAAATTTTCACAATACACCTTTGGTCATTCAAAATTATTATTACCTAAATTCCAGTAGATTAATTTCAAACCAGTGCTATACTGACTATTCGGAAGAAAAAAACCAATGACACGTCTTCTATCTTGCAAGCACTGAAGCATAACCAGAGTATTTTTTTTCTGGGTAACCCTGACCCTTGCCTCCTTTGCACAACCTCGCCCCAACCCCACTGGTTGGAGGGTCTAACACTGTAACTGAGGTGTGCGTGTTGTGGGAGAAAGGCCTTACATCCCCATAGAGCCCATCAGGGGAAGACGAATCAGGATCTAGAATGTCAGACAGCCATAATCAAACAGCATTTGAGCATTTTACAAAAAATGATTCCTGAATGAATACAGAAAGACTCGGAGATTGTCAGAGCACACTCATGACAATTTTGCAGGCAGATAAAAACACGGAAATTAAATGAATTATTTATTAGGCCTCTAATATTGAAAGTCAGAAATCATGAGTTCTACCCCAAGCTCTACCACTGACCTTCTGTGTGACCTTAGACAAATTGCTTTATCTGCTTGTGCCTGTTGCCACACTGTTTCTTTCTGTCCTGCCCAGCTAGCTTTGAAATGTTTCAGCCAAAACACTGTCTTTTCCTCCATGTTCACAGGACCACCTAATACACTCCTGCCCAATCCTGATTGGTGCCTTTAAGCACTAGTGAAATACAAGTAAATAATAAAAAACAGTTAAATAACATTAAAGACATTAAAGTAATTTAGTTCACTTCAGTGTCCTATAGATAATTATTCTTTATTGGCTTTATTAATACATAATATTTTCAAAAAAGTTAGTATTTTTATACTTGATTAAACTTTTATTTTATATTTATATTTAATATTTTAATTAGCATCTTTATTAATATACGATATTATATATTATTCTGCACTGTATTGTAAAGATACAGCACATATCTTTACCTAAGGAAAGTTTCCATGCTGTTATTTTAAATATAACTAAGGACCAAGTTTTTCTCAACGGAAAAGGTGTGAATCGTTTCCCTGCTAGATTCGCATAAAGCTTCATTTTTTTCAAAGTACTTCCCCTTTCCACACAAAATTTGAGGACAACACAGATCTGTCTCAGATTTCCACAACAGCTTCAAAGAGATTCCTGGAGACTTCAAAATGCCTCCTGTCCACGGAACATCAGTTAAGCATGTATCCCAAAGATTTTTATGTATGTGATAAATCTGACAGACATTTAACCCATTGGACTAATTATGCATGTGCAGTATTACTAATCGGATGATACAAAGTGTTTAAAGCAAGAAATGAGAAAACTGCTTCAGGATTTAATGCTTGGAATGATACAGATAAAATCTCAGAACCGGGAAAAACTGAAGTCCCTAACTTACCTTACACACGGAATAGTTTACACCCTGATGTGGGACTGCCCAGCCCTTGGTTGTCTAAACAGATACCTGGGTTCAGTCAGAATACTAATACATTTTTTAACAAATATATATTGGATTGACTAGGAAAAATGACCAAGTTTTGGATGTAGAAGTCCTCTTTTATGTTCAAGACTGAGAAGATGGCCTATGTGCCTGGATGACCCCAAAAGTTCCTTTCAGGCTCCCCGGCAGTGACTCTATGAACCTATGGTAAAGCTATGCGAACAATGGAATCTCTTACAACGTGTCAGTAAATGTTTTAATATTAATTGGACAGAATCTTTAATTTCTATAGCACAACTTTGCAAACGTGCTTATTATGGTAAAAGAGATAACTTCAGTTCAACTTTTATTACATTTTCTGGAGAATAATTTCATGTATTTCATGGTCTTATTTAATGTTAGAAAGGAATGTGGACTGACATCCACTAAACGTTAACAGGTGTACCGCAGCCACACCTCTGTTGTTATTTTCTGTGGAGGCACCTGAATTTAAACAAAAACCAGACATAAACCTGAACATTACAAGAAGAAAACATCTCTTTTTTATAATGAAACTGACATACAGAATATTTGTTATTTCTGCATTGTCTTCAGCAGTCTGAGCTTGTCACATACATTTTAATACATGATTTATGGTTATAAATTCATTTTCCATTCTCATTTATAATATGGTGTCACATTTTATCACAAGCGCATTTAATCATCTCCTGTCTGCATATTAATGGTTACAAATATGATACCTGTGTAGACCTAGCAACCAGTGGCTGTAACTGTCTCAGATGGCAACGGTTGAATGCTTTGAAAAGTACTGATAAATAGAGAAGTTCAGACATTTTTATAGGTGTCTGTCCCATTTTAATAACCAAGATAAAATTCCACTGCTTCACTACGAACTTGATTCTTCTTCCCTCTTGAAAAATCTTTTGCATGTACTTATCTGTCCTCAGAACAATGTCAGTGCATAAAATCAAACATGCATAAGCATTTTAAGAATTGGTACATAAAAGGCAAAGAAAAAAGTCTATTGATTTTAAAGCAGAAGCAGGATCAGACAGAAGAAAGAGCAATATATATCCAAATACAGGATAATGCAAAGAAACAAACTAAGTGGTTTGTTGGCCAAATTCTGCTATCCAGTGAATGTGAGCACATGCTTAATTTTAGGACACCATCTGCACGGCACAGCTGAAAATCTCCAGATATTAACATTTAAATGCAGCATATCAGTACAGCCTCTTAATTAAGTTTTCTAAGGAAAGCAATCCTCACTATTATTAGTCCCATGCCTTTAACTTAGACCTTTTACAAATATGTATTCAAGAAATCTTGATTTAAACATTTCGATTCCTGTATTTTAGAAAAAAGTAGGTTGCAGTCACCTCAACAGTTTTCACAGTGAAAAGAAAAAACAACCGGGTGTGCAAGAAAACATCAATTAAAAATGCATGCAAATTCACCTGGCTTGCAGTACTGCAGCAAGCATCATTCTCATACCAATTTTTTGAGTTTATGGTACATGAATGGTTTCAGAATAAACTTAAGCAATTAACAAATAAAAAAAAAATTAAATTACTACATTAAGGTCTACCTAGCTACATTTGGGAGAACTTATTTGAAGGTGACAATGTCAATTGTGTTATCTTCACAAACAGAGAACTTGAGCCTACAAGAACTAGGCTTGTATTTTTATTTGTACTTTTAATGGAATGTTTGACATTTTTTGTCTCATTCTGTCACAAGAAAAGTAATTTGCCGCATATTATAACAGACAAGCTTGTGCAGCTGACAAGCCAAAAATCTCGTACTGTCACTGTGTAGGCAAAATTCAAACTGAAAGTAGACAGTGTTGCCAAAATTCTGAGTTCAAACTGCAAGGAATTAAGTGTCCCGTATGTTGAAAATTATGACAAGATCATCTTAGAGTCAATGCTAGAAAATACATCTGATGATCTCTCCGTGTACATTCAGGTTCAAGAACATTTTTCTATGTATTGAACATTATAAATGTGATTGTGGATTAAGCTAGAAAGTTCATATACACTCATTGCATTGCTTACAATAGTTTTGTAGAAGTTTCCATTTACAAAAATAAACCAGAATCATCGAATATGTCATTCACAGGGTGAGAAAACCCATATACTAAGGCAGAAAATCTCTGTTAAAGAAAACAGGTTCTAAATATGAACAGCTCTATTTTCTTCACCAGGAAAGCAAAAGCAAAACAAAGCAAATGTCACAATAGCATCATCCGAATGCAGGAAGATAAATATGGTTTTGGTTTTTCAGAGGGATAAACTTTTGCTACTGTAATCAGCCATGTAGTCTACCTGTCTTGGCAGAGTCCACTTCCCCAGTAGATGTTCACAATTCACTTGACTGCATGTCAGTTTTTGAGACCTTCACGATGACAAATTAATACTTACTTTGCTTAGCCAAACAGATGGAGCTTTACATCTCTCACTAAAATCTTCCCTTCTCAAATAATTTCCAGAGCTCTTTTCCTTTTGTACAATCTCCGTTTCTTCAATGTTTTGAAAAGAATGAAGGTCCACTCTTACATGTGGTATTCTACCATAAGTCTCACCAGTGACTTTACTACTTAGAACTCTGATGCATGCAACTGCAATTAACTGATTGCAACAGCAGACTGTCATTTCCTATAAGGACTAGCCAGTGGGTTTCAGAGACAGGGAAATGAATAGCCTCAAAAGTCTTGGCTTCCATCTTGGTTTCTAAATAAGATTAGAGAACAGGTCTTTTTGTGTTGATCTCTCTGGTCCCTATAAATGTTCCAGCTTGACCCACTTGTAACTTAAATAATATGCAATTTTTCCAGCAGTAAGCACTCTCACCCCAAAAGGTATTTCACCTGTCAAAGATCATGTTCCAGTATTAAAACAACTGTTGGCACTTCTTTAAGAAAAAAATGTCACTCTCTTTGCAACAATTAAACAAAACATTCCATAACAATTTTCTCTTTGGAAATTACTTCACCATGTTGTCAATTGTCTAATATGAAGGGAATTTGGGATTGCAGGGAAGTGTTGTCTAGCAGAATTTTAGTGCAAAAATATTGGGTATTCCTTTGCAGATTTGAAAAGTTATAAGCAACTGAAAACAGACTCTTTCATGCAAAAGCCGGCAACCGTAACAACAAGCACCAAGCACCAATGCCAGCTCTGTCTTTAAGGATCATGTAAATTTAAACAAGGCACAAAAATTAAAAGGTTTTTTTTTTTTTTTGTAGAAGCTTTTTACACTATTTGAAAGTGTGAGAGGTCATTCATGTCACTGTTCTTGAAGAAAAATGGAACCTTTTAATTATGCATGATTCATAATGTGCTACTCGTATCTGCCTGTCTTTATTTGTGTTACTTCTTTGGGATTCCTCAATGTCAGCAATGTAGAGATATTTGTATTCAGAATAAAGGGCATAAAGACTAATCTCAGTTTTTACCATATCTGAGTTTATTCGTGTTTGCATAATGAAGGAGACTGTGCATGATGAATCATGTATCACAGCTATTATCTACTCTAAATATAGAGGAAAGATAACTGACAGTTTTAGCAAAGGTTGTTTGATATTACTTAACAAATCCCGGCTTTTAAAGATAATTCTACTGTATCATTTAAGAAACATATTCCAGTTTGGGGCCAACAGAAGATAAAAAACAACACCTCCCACCCCCAAAACCTATAAGTACGCATTTTCTCCATGATACCTTTTGTATATTACATTATTGCACTGTAGATTATCCTCAGGAAGAAGCTTTATCTCATTCTTGGAAAAGCAATTTTGTGATACCTATGTTTCCTTAATCTAGTTACACTAAGTTTCAGAAAGGGAAAACTTTGGTATATTTTCCTGGAAGAAATGCCAGTCCAGCCTAAACCACAACAAATGCATTTGCAATAAATGGGATTTTTTAAATGAAAAATATCTTGATTAAAATATGCATTTCAAAGTTTGACAGTTCTTGACCCACATTCTTATTTGTTTTCACCTATCTGATCCCTTTAGTCTCCTTGAAGCTTATTCCATTCTTCAATTCTTAAGCCTAACTCTAATTGGCCACCACTCTTATGTTGCTATGGTCCAAGTGATTTCACTTTCCGTTACTCTTAATTTGATTGGGTATAGAGGATACTTGAATCAGCTGCAGAAGTTTACAGAATTCCAGCTCTGTGAATAGGCAGCAGCAATGAGGAGGTATCAGGTAGTGAGAACTTTTGATGACCAGAGGATGAAGCAGAGTCCCTGATCCAAGTTCAGTCAGCCAAAACAACGTATGGAGAACACTCATTGCTTAAGGGAAAACTAGCTCCTCCACTTATTAAAAATCTTCTGTTGCCTCCTTCTTTCATGGACAGACTTCTATTTGTTACTACTACAGCGTGTACACTGTCAGACTAGCCTCACTGCAAACGCCTCTTGCTCCATATTTCCAACTGGCTGACCTCCGAGGAATAATCCTCCTGATATTCTATCTGTCCTACTGCAAATAAGGATGTTTTTCACTGGAGATGTACAAGCCTGTTTCAGAAAGAAAAAATACCTAGTAATCAATAGCATGCATGCTGTGAGACTGAAGATGTTCAGGGTGGGCTGACCAGGTTCAAGAGCACAGAAATGTCCCCAGGCTTTTCACAGCTAGGTAAAGAATATTGTAAACTGCAGCTACTTCACCCAGGCTGCAGGGACCAGATCACTATGAAGACATTGCCCATTACCTATACTGTGACATAACTGTGACACAAGAAAGCATGTCAGAGCACTTCTGACAGAATCAGGAATGCATTTAATAGAAGTTCTCGAATCAGATCAACTCTTGAATGAAATTACTGGCTTTGCATTGACTTTGGACACATGGATATAACCTCCAATGGGTAAGAAGGAACCTCACACTATTTTTATTACAGAAAAGCAGACTGACAGATTTCCATCCCTCATAAGATGACCATCATGGTCTCAAAGGCATATGAGGAGTATGCAGCTATGATTCTTGGCACTATAATTATTATGTGCAGAAGTATTTTAGCATCAGCATGGGTCAATGTGATTCCTGGACATTCAGTATGTCTACTCATTTGGGTAAGAAGAGCATCCAGCGTGATTCCTGTTGAATTCCTTAGTGCTTAGTGCTTAGTGCTTAGGCTTAGTGCTAGTCAGAGTGGAAAAGGAAACGCTGTAAGTGTCAGTGGAAAGGAGATGGAACCTGGATGTGGTGAATCTACATGTTTTAAAAAATAACTGAGTGAAACAGAGAAAGACCGCAAGAGAATTGCCCATATGACAGCTACATTTGATGACGTATGCATGCGTCAGCCTGCTAGATCAAATGGTTAAAGCTACATGAGAATGCCGCACCATGGTTTGGGTTTTTTTGTTGGTGTTGCTTCCTTCCCCAGAAAGCATGGTGCAGACTAATTAAATCAGCTGGATCACTCTTTTTAGCTGATGACATTCTAGATATTTATCCATACTATGCCCTTTAACTAAGACATCCTCACTTACCAATGACTATATAGCATGGTTAGACCACTGCTGAGATAAACAGCCAGTCCCAATTTCCTTAGAAATACATTTTCTTCAAGGTTAAAAAACTGCTTTTGAGGCAGGCATCATAAGTATTCCATTTCAACAGTGTTTATTGTTTTTACAATTGGCACAAATTTAACACCACCCCCCCCCTTTATTAGAAGTAATTGCATCTTCGACCTTACTAATAGTTGAAGATTACAAAAATCAACATTATTAAAGGCTTCAGATAAAAATGTTATGCCCAAGCTAATTTAAAAAATGGATACTGAGATACTGCATAGAGAGACAGCAAACCGCAAGGAGGTGGTCACGTACTTAGTAGCTCAGGGTGGATATACCATGGCTAATCATCACGTTCTACAAATATTCAAACCGGTGCACCAATCAAGTTCCCTCTATGCTGCTACAAATTTGAACTGTGTAATTCAATTACATTTTTTAATCCTGTAATAAGAGGTTATTAATATGTGCAAAAAGAGAGTGTGTTTTCATTTTTGGACTAAATCTAGAAAATGTAAAAAACTGCAAAAGGAGGTACGCTGTTATCTCATTCTTAAGGTACACAGCAAATTTTTGCAACCTTTTTTTTTTTAGAAACAGTCCTATATCAGATTCTGTGGTTTGCCTTTTTTTGGGGGGGGGCGGAGGGGAGAGATCGTTCACTGAGAGACTATTTACCCTATTTTCATTCTATTACACAACAATCAAATAAAATAATCATACACTACTAAATACTGAAAATTTTCTTCCCATCCAGATAATTTTCTGAAGTTGTATAAAGTTACTCTGCTGACAGTTCTCCCATGGACCGAAGGTGTTACACGGTCTTCATTGCAAAAGAAATATTTCTTTGTTCATTGGCAGTTAGGGAGATTTCTGGACATGTCTAACAGCAGTAACTTAACGTCTTACACGATCAGGAGTCTTAGCATTTCTTAAATCCAAAAGTATACAACATTACTTCAGCAACCATTTCCAGATTCTCTATTCAGAAACGGTGCTAACGCCAACACTAATAGTGTTTCTGACTCAGGAAGCACTGATAACAGTACTCACAGGCTAAATCAACCCACTTACTGTTGGCATTTCTGCCATCATTTTTCATATTAAAACAGACCTTCACAGAAAAGATGATTAGTGAAGCACCAAGTGATTATTATATGATATGTGATCTCCACATAATTTCCACTTCTGAAAACAAAACCCAATAGAACAAAAAAACCCAAACCCCCTCCAATAAAACAAAACAGAAAATACTATGCATTTTGGACAGATACTACTTTTTAAACCTCACCCACCATTTCTGTGTGAACTGCATGAATATCACTGATAAGTTACTGAGGTGTGAGTTTCTGTTTAAACTGCATACCTGGAAGGGACACAGAAATTACTGTTTGTACTATGGCATGTCAATTTGTAAATAAACCGAGATGGCGAATATCCATTATTTCAGAGTGTTTCACTTTAGCTGGGGATTCACTGACACATCTTGATGCATTTCACCATGCCTGTTACCTTGAGGGCAAGGAGGAGAGAATGGGAAAGTGATATTAAACAAACAACTCACACCTGCTTTATGTCTGGTTCATCGAGCATTTTATGAATGATCAATACTTTGAGACATCTACATCTAACACATAACACTACTCAAGTAAATCCTAGAGGCATGATTTTCCAGCGCCATTTTATTATTAGTGAAGATCACAAAAGTCCTTCCTATAATTAAATTCTATACACATACTCAGCATAAATGAGTTGACATAATCACATCTAGATCTGAAGTCTCATGATCAGCCCTGTTTGTTTATAATGATAATCAGAGATTGGCCTGTGTTTAAAGGGCAATGGAGAAAGGAAAATGGCCTTCTACCCTACTTCAAAAAGAACAGCCCAAGGAGATCTGAAATACTAATCCAGTGGATACCAGAATATTAAGTATAATACTGTTAGGAAGGTATGATACAAAGTCATACATTTTTAAAAGCTGTTCTTTAATTATTACTGTAGGTTCAAAGCAATAGGTTTCAAGGACAAAGCAATGACTCTTCAAACTGTGAAAGCCTGTAAATGGATCAGGCTACATATACTATTTGTTTCTCAAACCTTCTGAATAATCAATTATAGGAAATTAAATTTCAAAAGCGGAAATTGGACTAAGAAGTGTGTTTAAGTGACAGAAACTTCTAACAGTTCAGACCAAAAATATAGCAGAAAGAATTTAAACAATCTTACTGATTCATATGGGGAAAAGAAAACTAGTTATTTTTCTCTTTTGGAAAATTATGACCATTTTAGTTTTAGAGTACAAATATTTAAAAAGGAAAAAAAAGCTCTGAAAGAAAATGTAGCCTATTCTCTGCCCCATGGAATAATCAACTTTATTTAAACTGTTTCTGAGATAAGTATGGTTAATTTACTCCTGGAAGTGATGAAATTTCATAACAGTCCAAGAAAATTTCTCCAGTGAAACTTGCCTTGAGTGATTTTTTCCTAATATCCGACTTAATTATAATCACTTAATATCCTACATCATCACTCTCAAGGAACCTTTCCAGTTAGATAGTGGGCTACTGAAAAATACTTACAGAATAGGTTTCTCCAAGATACTTATAATACTTTCTTCTAGGGTATATTTTTAGCTTACTAATGAGAATATCCTGCTATTAGATGGTATTACATGCCTTATAAAAAATGAAGATATATACAATAACTAATGCCTCACACATACCAATACAATACCTTATAACAGAAGGAAATTGCATTGTTTTGACATGATTTTTTTTATTCATGATTCTGTACTATCAATCTCACTAGTTCTATGTGTTTATAAACAGTTTAATTGTTTCGTTATTTGTTCCAATCTAATTCATAAGCCTATCCTCTCATTTCCTCCTCTTTCTTAAAATAGGCAGTATGCTTGCAGTTTTGCACTTGTTTGGACCTTTATCCACCTCCTGTTTCAAAGATAACCACTGATGGCTCAAACAGCTTCAATCAATTCTCTCAAGTAATTTGGGTGAATTTCTTCCAGATCAGCTGATGTGTAAGCATCTGATTTAGAAAGTCTCTGTTCTGATCTTTCCCTTTACTATCACAAGTTCTTTTTCCTTTGCGACCGTTAGCTGCTTTAAGATTACCACAGCAGAGGTTTTATTTAAGACTGATGTAGAAAAGATATTAACACTCTGACCTTCTAAAAACATCAGCTACCATTTATTTTTCTTCTCATCTGAGAAGCAAGCCAGCTCTTTCCTTCATTTTCCTCTTACTACTAATGTACTTATAGAATCCTTCCTTTTATCCTCCATGTGCCTTGCTAGCTGTATCAGGTCTTTTGATGTTTCAGTTATATTTCTGTTCTATTTTTTGATGTTTACACTCTTAATACTTCGACTCCTCTTCTATTTTCTACAGACTCCTTTTTCATGATCAAGTCATTGAGGAACTCATTATTTAGCCAACTTGGCGCTTCACTAATCTTCCTGTGCCTTCTTTGTTTTAAGATAGCTTTTGCTTTTAGTCTTAGTGTTTCTTCCTTAAGTAACTGTCAGCCCCTCCTGAATCTCTTTTCCCCTTAGACATCAGATTTTACCTGGTGATTTTCTGAGCTTACTGAAACTTCAGTTCTACTTTATTTATTCACTATTCTTCTTTTCCAAAAACCATGTATTGGACAGCTTTATTCTCATTCAGGTCCAGTCCATAGAGTCTACTAATTCCTTTGATCACCTGGTCAATTATGTCATTAAATAAAATCCAAACAAATGTTGCATCACACAGTATTGTGTGGTTTTCTTTTATTAGAATTTTACATTTCTGTACAATTTGCAAGATGTGTTTGGCTACTCATAGTAGGATAACACATCTAATCAAACAGAATAGCCCCAGAGGTCTCATTTATAAGAATTACAATGGTGAATGTGCTTCATCCATGAAAAAAAACCAAAAGCAAAAGTTTTGAAGATGGAGGAGGCTGGGAAGAACTTACAAGATCAAAAGCATCAGCTCTTCTAGTTTCACATTTGTCATGGCAAGAGTTGTACAGGACAGAATCCCCCATAAACTGTTACCAGTGAGACATGTACCTTTTTAGAATTGACAGATTTCTGTATGTAATTATTTGTTATTCCTGTTTATTATCTCAGATTTTCTAAATCACTGTATTTGGTTACCATCACAACATTGTTGATTCAGTCAGGAACAGCACAAGAGCAACTGAATCCACTTATTTTAAGCCACGAACCCTACCGAATAGGTATTTTCCAGCTAGAACAAGCAAACAACGTGCAAATCAATTAAAATATGCAAATACTACAGTCTCCAATTATAGTAAATGGTTAAGACTACCACTTTAAAAAGATACTAAAATGATAGTATTTAACTGATCATTTTGTAATTTTAAGTTGATCTTTAGTAAATTGACAGAACTAGTAACAAATGTATTTTTAATAAAGGATGTAAATGTAACACAAAAACTACATAGTACCTACTGGTTGAAGTGCAATTTTAGTATCATGCATGCCACTTAATGTTGTAATTTTTAATAGGAAAGTCTTGGCATTTCCTTCTGTGTTAATGAACACCAACGTTAGAACTCAATTAGTAATGACACTAATATAATCTCATTTGCTCTTACTAGCATGCCCCTCTCAGCACAGTAAATGACACTGTCACAAAGAAACACTGTACATATTGATGAAGTTCATGGGGTGGAATTTCTTTGCAGAGAAGAAATTAGGGAGGAGTATTAACTGTATCTTTTTGTTTCATAAAGAATATGGTAATTATGGTGGAAATAATGTATGGAATCAAGCAAATTCCCATGGATTTGATGTGATATATGTATACTATTCACATCACCTGATTTTTCTTTTCTTCCGCTGTATGCAGCTTTAATTTTTCTCCCCTCTTTTTAGAACATATGAGTATAGTTTGGATCAGGACAATAATTAATAAGAAAATAATCCTCAGAAGAAAATCATTGCTGTTTTAATAAACTCTCATTTAGGAAACTCAATCAGTAAAATTTACATCCCAAATGCTAAGTAATTATAGTACTTCTCTAAGAATAAACTGGTAAGTATGTATAGTGTACTAAACAACTAATAACCCAGTATAAGAATGAGAATGTAATCATTTTTGCATTATCAGTACTCAGCTACCTCTCAGGAAAGCAAGAAACCTCCTATTACCAACATTATACTCCACTTGGAGAAGAACCAGAAATGCTGCTGATGACTCACCATAACCCCCCTCACACCTTCTTCTTAAGGAAAACTAGTACCATCTATCTTAGTACCCAGGGGGATGATGAAAGGGTTAGCGTAACACCCAGGAAAGGGTAGATATTAGAAAGTTTGCAATGTATCAGTGTTAACTATAGTATTATTGAGAATTAGCAATTTGGATTCTTTGGACTACAAATGTTAATATCATTGGAAATAGACTAATAATAACTATTAGACTGACAATTCTTAAATTAGACTATGAATAAATTCTTGTAGCTGGGCATATTCAGCCTACACAAACTGCATGGAGTATTTGGTGTAGTACCCAGCCTTCGACTGCCATCATACTGAGAGACAACATCCTTGAGTCACCTAGAATTCAGGTTACTCTGCAGGGTTCCAGCAGGCGCTCTGGGTCATCTGGAGAGGAAGGGGGTTCCAGAAGCCATGCTGGAACTTGAGATTTGGGGTCACAGACTGGCTGTACAGGACCAGGGCTTGCTCTGCGGAACTTGAATGTGAATTTTTCGACTTCCTATTGTGCTGTTGTTTCAAAGATAATGCATATTGTTGCACTCAGAAGAAAGTTCCACTGTTAGTGAGGTCATGAATGCAGAGAGCAACAGTTTTAGAAATAGGGGATTAAGACTTGAATAGTCCAAAGGGCAGGAGTATAAAACTCTCCAGAAGGAGCAAAAGCAGAAGAGGCTCTTTTACTGATTCTGAGAGCTGATGATCCACACATGCATTAGAGTTGTAACATTAACAAGGACATTAACAACTCTTCTTTTACCTCTGAATGTGGAAGGTATACAGCAAAAGAGGCAACAAAAAAAAAAGGGATTATGTTATGTGTAAAATATCTAAATTTTGTTCCAAGAACTGGATCGTCTTCTGCCTTTGAAGAAGATTTCCTATATGATGCTCTCCAAGTCATGGAAATCAAACTTTTCCAAGCTGCACTCAGTCTCTGTTTCTCTAATATAAAAATGACATTAGACTGAATTAGGTATTGAATGAGATAAAATGAAACTGGCTTAAAATGCACAGGCTATCAAAATGTCAAGTGCTCTGAAAGAGAACAGGCTCTAGATATCTCAAGTGGGGAGACAAAATAAAGAAATTATGCATGGGAAGTTTAATTACCACATCTCCGAACTTTTAAAGACCTGTTTTTTTGAAGCTGATATTCCCCAATGAAAGCTATTCAGATATGTGCACATATATACATCTTTAAAAATAACGTTTAGAATAGTTACTCTTTGTGGTTAATGTTCATCAAAGCAGACAGCAGAAAAAAATTGCAGATCAAAAGAAAGCATGAAACAAGGTAATGATGTTGATTGGTAAAAGGGAAAAAAAAAGGATAAGGCAGATCCTCAGGTATATAAACCAGCACTTAATTTGCCTTCCACCAAACTAGGCCAATTAACACAGTTGAGAATCTATATCAGAGATTAGAGAGAAAATACATCAGGTAGCACAGTGGAAGTTTTTCTCATTCTACTGCAACAATTACTGGTAAACAGCTAATTACCTTGTTAAAAAATCTTTTCTGTAATGGGTACTAAAATTGCCTTTAGCTGGAGAAGTAAGAGCAACTAATAATTACTGCAAAACAACCAGGTCCAATACCCGGAACCTAAATTAAAAGAAAATGACCACCTGGCACCAGCATGAATATCACTGTTTCATCATCACACACTGCTAATGCTACTAAGGGAAAGAGAGTTCAGAAACACAAGAGGGAGAGGAAGGAAATGATCCTTTATTTTGTTGCATAAAACAATGAAATATTCAGCAAACTCATTCTACAAATAATTAACTGGCTTCTGGTTCAGCCCCTTTTGTGGACTGGTTAAAAAAGTGATATGTAAATTGGGAAGCCATCCAGGTTTCTCAAATGAAATCCATAGCTTCCATTTCCCAGCATGTGATTCAAGGATCACAGCCCTACTTTACAACACCAATGGAACGCAATTTTGTAATGAGTTGCCGTTTTAAAGTGGTAAAAGTTTTACTTTGTTCTTGCCCCCTATTTGAAGCAAATCTGGCATACACTAGCTTGGATACTGAAATCCACTAGCAATGTAAATAGGTGTGATTGTAAGGTACAAGAGGGGGGATTCTTTAGAAGATGTGCGAGAGCTTTTACACTTCTTGGGCAGCTGAGCACGGAGATAAAGAAGAGGAACAGAAGTGTACCTGCCTGCAGTAGAAGACACTGATGCACTGCAACTATGAGTTAAGAAATCGTTTGACACAGTATCATCCGCCAGGGCTGCTGCAGCAGCCACTTTAGTCACACTGGGCAAAGAAAAAAAGTTCTGTGGAAATAACTAGCACAAGACCTGCTACTCATTCCGATTTTCATTTTTGAGTTATATAGTACATTCCTATGTAGCCACTATTCCATGAAACTAAAATGTTACAAGCATCAAACAGTTAATATTAGCAGGAAATAACGAAACAAACTCAAATTTTAGAATGCCATTATGAGAAAGAAGGGTAGATAGTTCCTGACATTGGGTCTGGCTGGGATGGATTCAGTTTTCTTCATCGCAGCTCCTATGGCACTGTTTTAGATCTGTGACCAAGACAAGGCTGATAACACAGTAACGGTTTAGCTATTGCTAAACGGTGTTCGCACAGTGCCAAGGCCTTCCCTGTTTCTCACTCTGCCCCACAATGAGCAGACTGGGGTGTGCAAGGGGTTGGGTGGGGACACGACCAAACAGATGACCCAAACTAACCAAAGACATTCCATGTCATATAATGTCGTGCTCAGCAATAAAAACGGAGAGGAAGGGGTCTGGGGAGGTTAGCCATTTTTTTGCTTAGGAACTGGCCGCACACAGGTCTGCCCATAGAATCTGGTGACTGATTGCCTTTGCATCACTTGTTTTGTTTTCTTTCTCTCTTCTTCCACTTTTCCTTCACTTATTTAACGATTTTTGTTTTGCTTTTACTCTTCCTTTCCTTTGCCCCCACAGCCCACTGGGAGGAGGGGAAGTGAACAAGCAGCTGTGTGGCGCTTAGCTGCCTGCTGGGGTTGACCCACAGCACACTGCAATCCTGTTTAGCGTTCCAACTATGAGATCACTACGCTTGTAGTGAGGATCAAGAACTTTCATCTGAAGTTACATATTGTGGTGTCTGTTCTATTTCAGAAATGGATCCTATTAATAGTTGTCTTAAGGTCATGCCTTTTTTTTTTTTTTTTATTTTGTATTTTAAAATTACCGCCCCAGGAACCTAGCTGCATTTTGGTAGTACATCCTTTAATAATCTCAGTCTTTCTTCATGTCTTTATCTTCCCTTTCAGCCTCTTCCCAAATTTGCCTTTTCACGTACAACTACCCGACTTCTTGACTTTGAAAACAATCCATGGAGCAGAAGAACATTTTAAGCAGATGCACAATAAGGTGGAGAAGGAGCCAGAAAAGCTGTTAGCATAAGAATGAACTTATAATCAAAAGTCTTCAGACAATAAAAATTTATGTTTGAGGAAGGGAAATTCAGGTACCAGAAAACCACAGTAATTAAGACCGGTAAAAAACAGTTCTAGTTATATAATACTGCAATGGACTGATGGACCCAAATTCCTCTTGGTCATGCCAGAAACTCAGAAAACTCAAACTTGGGAGGTTCAGGTTAAGTATAGGAGGGGGGGGGACGGGACGGGACACCAAACCAAAAACAAAACCCCAAACCACAAATTCACTAGGAAGATAGTGCAGCTCTTGGACTAGGTTGTCCTTTCAGGTACTGGAATCTCCACAGAGGTTTCCAAACCTTTGCTAGACAAAGCTATTGACCTTATGTAGCAGCAGGCTGATAATCATTCTTCTTCAAGTGGAAAGTTGGCCTTGATGACCTGTGGGGCTCCAACTCAGGTAACTCTGTTGTAATTCCAAGACAAAGTTATTCTTTTTCTCACAAGAACTGAGAACATTTTTTTCTCACAAAAACTTCTTCCTCACAAGAACTTCTGTATCACTGACAGAAGCCAACAATACTTCAGTAATTTCTAGGAGATCTAACTGAAGTGACGCACTTGAGAAGACTTACTCTGAAGCAGATTTAATTAGAAAAGGAGGAAAAGACAGTCGTCTTATTTAGCAAGTCTGTAACACTGAGATTCTTCCCAACAGCAGAACTAATCTCACGCCTTTAGTCACAGACTTGGCTAAATCCAAATGTCTTATGGAAAAAAATGAAAATGACCTTTATGGTTTCAGACTAGAAAGTACCCTCTGGCTTGACAAGGACTACTTTCTGAAATGGTTTAGAACTTTAGAACTGATCAGTTCTATTCCGTCACTGTTGGTAAGTTATGTACTCAGAGCACAAAGTTTCATAGATAATGTAGCTGGACTAGGGCTGTGTTTGGAGGACACTGTAGGCAACTTAAGAGGGAATTGTCTGTCAATTACATTGAGTTGCCAATGGGTAACGTCTCAAAGTGAAATGGGGACAGACCTAAACAGGGCAATGTTATCCTCAGGTAATGTGGTTCTGTTAATGCATTTACCATGTGTAACTACAGGTGAGAGGCATTATTTCCAATGACATAATAACTTGTGGGTGCCTAACCCAGGGAAACATCTGCCGGCAATCTGAAAATCACATGTAAAAGTCCCTGGCCCACAGTGCTGAACTGGGAATTTTATCCATTAGACTTTAAATGTCATCTAATGGGCTCTTTCAAAGAAAGCCTGTTGTTATCTGTCTTTTTGCTTCTTGTATACTCCATTATACTACCTACTGCAAAATGAGCTGGTTGTCTGAAATCCTTTACTTGCTTGAACTCTTTACTTTTCTAAATTCTGTTAATGCCCTCATGGATGTTTTTAAACGTAAAGTTTTGTTATAATACTTTCAATTTAACATTGTGTTTACATTAAGAGTTACAGTCAAATTTCTGCTTTGGAGGATTGGTTCTACAGAACACTTAAACAGCTGCTGTTTCAGTTCTCTGTGTTGTAATATCTAGTTGGTGAAATGAATAATTTGAAATATTTGCACTTCACCAATATTAGGTCTCCTAAACTATTCTTTTTGTTCTTCACCTACAGTAAACAAGGCTGGAATTTCCTCATACTTTGCCCCTTTCTGGTCACATCGCTGTTGGAATACATCAGAGCATCTGAAAAGAACCTGCTCTGAGCAATGGCCAACTGCTTGGGTCTGGACAAACATGAGAATATACTTCTTTGTGACGTTTCAACTACAAACATTCCTATTCTGGAAAGGCTGCATCACTTGCTGCTCAGGACTTCCTGAGCAGTGGTATACTAACTGTTCAATACTAAATAGCCAGCGCTCCAAAAAAGAACTTAAACTGAATAATCATTTGTACTCAAATGTTTGAAACTCCTAGACTTTCTAAAATTTTCGCAAATGGTCATGACATAGTAGAAATGTTCTTCCCCAAGAAATTGTATGAACACAAATACAACGAAAGGCAAAAATCACTCACAGAAATCTCTGCAAACTGTGTTTGGTATTAAACCTTAACCGGGCTAAGTCCAAACTGCATTTAGTGATTTCGATTATTCTGTCCAAATTCTCTTCTTGTATTACTTCAGTTATAGCCAACATGAACAGGCTTTTCCTACAGTAACACCAGGGCTATATAATGTTGTCCTTTCTCACCTAGTTTTAAATGAAGGAACAAATTACCCTCACAGTTTCTTCTGGAAGACAGTAAGATGGGTTCCACTGGAGGGAGAGGGTTGCAAGGGTTTGTGCAAGAGAATTGTTGTGTCACTGTTCTATTTATCTGCCACCATTTTCAGAATAACTGAGCTTTTTTTCAAGTATTCTTTGTGTAATGTAATATTCTCTTCCCCTATCTTATCTTATCTCTTAAGAAGTTATAAGCTGTATAATTGCTGTAAGTCTCAAAGTCAAGTTCATGGAAAATACCTGATTTAAAAAATACCATATACTTTGTCCTTGCATTGCAGTTGTTATCCAGTTATAGCAGGCTTCCCTGAATAATTATGGCTACAGTCCTGTCTTTATCATCTGACAACCTCGCTATGAAGACTTCTTTTTACTGGTGTAGTAACTGCTATAAGGGCATGCTACTTTGCAAGACAGTAGCGTAAACAAGGCAATTTTAGGAACATGGAGATGCTCATTGCTCTCAAGTTGGGTAAACATAAATCAGTGGTAACCTAAAAATATTTAAAGTTGTCATGGTGTATTTTACAACTCAGTTGCCCATGATATGTCATGTTTCTATGCCTTTTTTTTCTAGCTTTGTTAAATGGAAGATTTTTGCTTTTACTTTTACCCGATAATTAGTTCAGAGCTTCTTTGGATGAATCACCACAGCTGGTTCCATGAAACTCTGATAGTTTTTCATTTACTTAGGAAACTAGTTCGTCCTTAGCAATCATGTCTAATGGATACTGGCACTAACTATGAAGAGAGGATTTAGGAGTAAGACAGCAAAAATCTAAATCTCTAAGCCATTTGTGAATTATAAATAAAGTATAATGCATTATAATATATTGTCATTCCAAATCCCACTGACCATGCAGATAAGCAAATCCATGTTAGCTCTAAAGTCTAATACAACCCTCAAATAAGTCACTTCAGCTAGTGATGGCCGAAACAGATGTGCAGAGCATTCTTGTGAAATGCACAGACAAAAAATCAAATACATACACAGATTTAAGAATTGTATTTTTTTTTTTTCAGCTGTAGTGTATTATTTAAAAAAACCCCAACAGTTAACCTTTTGTATTAAGCACTATTCTCCAACTTCCTTATCCCTTCACTGCATTAGAAACGATGCATTAAAAACAAACAAGCCAGCTTTTGGAGGATATTATATGAATGCAAGAGATTAAGATTTAATAACATAACTTCCACTTTCAATTACCGTCGTTACGGAGGGTTTGGGGCCTTGTATATTATACACTTACAAAAGGACAACACTGACATCTCATTTCATACAAATCTTTGAATAAATGGGTGAGTTGGAAAATAGTTTAATTGGTTATACAGGAATTAATACATTTATGCTCCTATGCAAAGCTGATCTAATCTACTGAGAACTGCCCTGTTTTGTACACAATTCAGCTCCAAAACAGAAGCAGAGCAGATTTCATGGAAATCACTTGAGTCCACATAATTAAACTTTTAATCAATCTGTCCCCACTGTTCCTTCAACTGGCAGCTGATAAGTGGTAAATAAGATACTTAAAATAATGAATTTTATACATATCAGTTATGATTACAAACATTTAATTGGAATAGTCATAACATACAGTTATTTGACACTTAGGTTTCGATCTCTCAAACACAGTATCATCAGCACTACAACAATTTCAGCCATCTCTTACTGGTTATATTATATGAAGATATGCAAAGCTACAAGAATTAAAACCAGTTTCAAAAAAAAAAAAAAAGTGCCAAGAAGATGCTGTCCTCTGTGAGAAGGGCAGTAGGGCAACAGGGGGATTCTACTGTCTGTGTGACAAGGGGACCCTATGTTGATAGAAACTAGGACTAGGGAAGACACCAAGGACCCTGTAAGGCAGAATGCAGGCTTATAGGGTAGTCTTTATTACCCAACGGGCTCTTTATCTGCCAAAATCTTTTACTGTCAATGCAGTGTCAGAAAGAACTACTTAACTGTCTGGTCCAGAAACACTGTTACTAGCTGTTAGGGAACTTCAGTACTGTTCCTTACTAAGGGAATCAGGACATGTGCTCCAAGGCATTGCTCTCCATTTCCAGTGAATTATGTCCTGACATTTCACAGCCCACAGCTGTCTCATAGACCCCAGGCTGAGAAGCAGTTGCTTGAAGTTTACTATTTGAATGGCTTCATCTTGTGCTAGTCATACCTTAGGATTCACTCTAGTATGGATAGAACACTTTTAACTTTTGAGATCAGAAGAGTGTATGTGCATCAAACCTTGGAAATTCAGGATCTCTATGTTGAGGAGTGTATGAATTTCCTACCAGGTCTAACAGCAATAAATAAAGGCACCGTGTAAAGAAAGACCATGCATGTAACTTAAGGGTTTAATTAGATCCGGTAGATGAAACCAGAGTACCCTTAAGAACCACCTGCCACCCCCCACCCCCCCAAAAAAAACACCCCCCCACCCCACCCCCCCAAAGTGCAAAACATTTTCCAATTAATCCTTCCTGTTTGCCAACAATTACTCAGTGACTGGATAGTAGACTGCTGCATGTAAGAACTCTTATGGGAGACTTCAACAGTAACATCATGGCCTTTTAGTGCAAGCCAATGAAAAGTTTTAAGACAATGCAGGTATTAATCTTACAGCCATCAATAGAATCCACTTTGGATAAGGCTATCTTATTTACCTACAACTACACTGTAATTCCAAAGGGTTATTTCCAACTGTAAACTATGGCACAGTATTTCTGTAAAAACTGACATTGGTCCATCTGCAGTAAAACTACACAATTTACATGGGTGAGAGTGCAATTCTTTGTGCTTATAATTCTGGATAGAACTACACTCTGACAGAGCAATGAGGCTTTCCTGTTTAAATTGCTTTAAAAGAACTGAATCTCCCTGAAGACAAAAAAAATGCAGCACTGTTAACATATTACTCTGAATTTGTAGAATAATTGATTGTACCTATCCAACTATACTTCAACATTAAAGAACTGGGCACTCAACTTATTATTATTACTATTACTATTACTATTACTACTACTACTACTACAACTACTGCTATTGTTGTGTGTATGCAAGTGATGATAACATTTCTATTTTGGAGGATTTCAACCATAGATGAATTCCTGATTAGCTGTGGATAACCTCCTTGGTTTATCTATTATTATCCAAGAGCTGTAAGGTGTAATTATGAATATGCTTTGGAGAGGAGGGTTTCCGTATACCCATCCATATATTATTACATCCATATATCACAGGCTTAGTTATAGTTTAACTTGCCCCACAAAAAAAAAAAAAAAAAAAAAAAAAAAAAAAGACGAAGTTTAATTGGAAATATGTGTCAAGTTTATGTAAGCCCTCCTCCTAAGCTCAGACTGTACTCCACGAATATGGTATCATTTGATGCTCAAAAATAACGCGAGGAGTTCTACTCCTAGATACTGACTTTGTGGGGCAAGAATTATGCCAGACTGACTATCTACCAAGACAAATCACTCAATAGCTTCCCAGAAAGCACATGGTAACCACAAAGTTGACCCTATAAATTCTCTAACAAACCAAACTGTTTCTTCTGTATATAAATACTAAATTGAATCCTTCTGTAAGTAATACATTTGCTTTAAAAACTAAGTTAATTTTCTTCATGCATCATTCGATAACTGTACGTAACATTTCATCCACTTTTATGTTGTGAGCAAGGGAAGAGACCACAGAAGCACCTTGGAGTACTGATGATAACGGTGGAAAGAAGGCAATGAAAAGTTTGAAAAAATAAGACTAAGGCAAGAAGGACTTCGGCAACCCTAATTTGGATCAGATTAAGATGTTGCGCAACTACACACTCATAGAGCAAGATTCCGATACTCAGTGGAGTATCTGATACCCGAGGCCACTACTGCATCCTGATTGAAGCATATCCAGTAACTGATTTCTTGACTCATAAACAGGAGGTACTTGGTGCTGTGAATGGAGTATAGGCATTTGTGCGCATATACTTTCATGTGCATTACAGTGTCTGTATTCACAGAATGAAAGCAGAATCAGTGCAAAGGGTCTTTCTTCTTGTTAATTTACATTATACTAAGATACTACAAACTATTAGAGCAACTCATGTTGATCATTTTTCTGTACTGGTTTGGGAGCCATTTCTCAAAAATCTGAGTAATTGCAAAATGGAAACTTTTGTGGATATGTGACAAAAAAAGTCCATATGCATATTTTTAAACACAGCTGAAAATAGTCTAACTTTCCTTCTTGTAATCAGTAAAAGAGAAGCTTCCACCTTCTTGGCCACTGAAGAAATGAAAAAAGCAGTTCCTGTCCAAAGTGTTTTTCCAAACACACCACTGTATGATATATAAATCTACCTCTTAGATGTATACATTTGTCAACATATACAGAACTGGATCATTTAAAAAATTTTGTATCTGTGGTTTAGTACATCATTGTCTTATAGTACAGTAAAAATGAATCACTAGTTCTACTGGCACTACTAACAATTGAAGCTGTACATAATTTTATCAGTTCTAAAATGAAACAGCACTTCAAAGGGTATGGACTGACAGAAAAGGTAAAAACTTTGTAAATAGAGGATAACTTGACCTTTGTATGAAAGTTGGATTTCACTTTAGCCTAATTATATTGCAAATCATCTCCTCTCTATTCAGGGTAATTTACTTTAAAAACATGAAAATAGGATGTTTCATCTGAGTGCATGTTGAAACTACATAAACAAAATTTACATCAAGAGCTATCTAAAACAGCTCAGAACCAGGGCATTTAGCTCTTCTATATTCATGATGCAGTTAGCTGACTCACAACAAACTTATCTTACATCATTTAAGCTAACCTGGACAACCTTGCATAAGGCCCACCTGTTATCTGCCTAATCATCACTTCATTCGCAGTCTCTTATCTAAGCTGCTTTTTAAACTTACGCTATTATTAATTCTATACATAAAAATGAGTTCTGGCAATTTCCTGATTTTCCTCTCACCTGCTAAGTAATAATCAGGTTGCGTAAGGTTTCCTATTAAACAGAATTCTTTTAGATGTTCAGACTTTAGAGCTGATTTTAGCATAGGGAGCAGATGTTAATAGCTTCTCATCAGCTTCTTCAGCTTGTTTTCTTCAGCATGCTTCTACTTCAGTATTACATATCCTGCTTCTTTTCCTTTCATTCTTTATTTGAAAATTCAAAAAGTATTTTATTGTCTCTTTGGGAAAATGATCTAGAATTTACTGGAGCTAAACCCAACAGAATTCTAGACAGCCTTAATTATTAAGCATAAGAGATATCTTACTGACAGAAGTTTTAGAAACACTAAAATTAAAAAAAAGATCTAGATTTCACTTTGAATTACTGGTATTTTAAAAAACCAAACAAAACAAAACCAACCCTGTGAGACAGATAAAATTCTACATTCTACTCCATACATGCACAATCGGGCAATTTTCTGAAGGGGAAAAGAATGCTCACCAACCCAGCTGTTGAAGGTATTTGGGAATGAAGACCAGAATAACTGCGTGAGAAAAGAAAAAAAAAACAAAACAGGAAATCTGAAAGGCTTGAGTTCTTCCAAGTTCCCCATCAAAACAGTTACTAATGTTCTGTGGTGCTTTTATTATGGTTATACAGCTTCACGTTTATAGATGACTTGTGTACCACTAATATAGGCAAAGCAAGAAGTTACAGGCCCATTAATATCATGTGCGTTTACAGTGGACCTTGATTACTTTTCTGCACAGCGCTCAGCTTCAGACCACAATGCTAGAATTCCTGTGGAATCCATTCCTCCTAATATATTCATCTGTCAGATTGGGCACTGCAAAAGAAGCAACTAGCTTAAGGCTTAGTGTTCAGATAGGTACCAGCCCTGAAACTGGGACAATTCTGGACCAACGCAGGGCCAAAATACTAGAATCCTTTTGTGAAAAAGAGCTTATTAGTGATTTACAGTCATTTTACCTAAGGATGTGATATTGAACCTCGTAACTCATGAGGACCCTCTAAGGTTTACTTTCTCAAAGTAGTAGTAGTTTGCTTTAATTATTTTCTCGTATCGTAACAGAATATTGCCTTTCAACAGGCAGCATGATAGCTAAATGCTTCTGAAAATCTTACACAGTTCAAACGTTAAAATACTTTTCACCTTTGCTCTTGTTCATACAGTAAGACCTACATTAAAGGGGGTATCTATCTGTAAGTTGACTATTACAATGCTGAATTTTAAATACTAACTTCAAGTTCCTGGCACCCAAGGTAGCATCAACACCTTCTGTTTCATACCTAGATCTGTAGTTAATCTCTAAGTAGGGCCAAGAGCTCCAGAATGGGACATATCTGCCAATAGGCTGAACAGATTTGACTGGAGAGAAACCAGAAAAAATGCTGCAAATGATGCGTCTAAACCTGTTACTTCTGAGGCTTTCATTTAAAGTGCAGTGATAGGAATCAACTATGAATGCACAGCTAAAATCCTGTTTGACTTGTACGTACATTTTTATTTAAGGAATGGAGCAAGACTGCATTTTTTCTTTTCTGACACAGCTGTCAAAGATCAAGGCAGAGGTAGCAATAATACTGATTTTGTATCTGTATTGTATCATATGGTTTAAAATACACCCCCACCCTGTGGTTACAGATTCAAACCCTCAGATCCATTTGGCAGGAGACGGCTGTAACTACCGTGTTACACAGATATGGTAACTTGACCCGGACAGCAGCCAAGCACCCACACAGTTCCTCACAACCCCTTCACCACCTCCTCCCTACTCCCCCACCAAGCAGGACAGGGAAACAACAGGAGGAACAAAAGCAAGAGGAGTCATGTGTCAAGACAAAGACAGTTTAAGAACCGGAGGAAAGCAGAAAAAGAACCAAGCTATACAAAGGCAATCACTCCTCACCTCTCACAGTCTAGCCAGTCTTTGAGCAATGGTTACCTTGGAAGCCAAAAAAACCCCACCTTCTTTTTCTTCTACCCCAGATTTATTGCTGAGCACGATGTTACTTGTGCAATATCCATTTGGCCAGTTTGCGTCAGCTGTCCTCCCTGTGTCCCCTCCCAGCTTCTTACCCACTTCAAGCGTTCTCACTGGGGGAAACCAGAGCGTGAAAAAGGGAAAGCCTTGACACTGCAAGCACTGTTCAGCAACAGCCATAACATTAGTTTGTCACCAATGCTGTTTTAGCCACAAATCCAAAACACACCACCACAAAGGCTGATATGAAGAAAGTTAACTCCATCTCAGCCAGACTTAGTATAATGGAATTCCCTGTTTTCTTGTGAAGTGGCTCACTAAAGGTCTTATGAAGTGGGTACTACACTTGTAACTTAGCTTTTAAAAGAAACACTGATAGTAAATCTAGATTGAATCCCTGCCCCAAAACTAGGTGATGGAAGAGGGCACACAAGGGAACTGTGCACTCAAAAGGCACTGGTTTAATCATCTCTACCTGTGTTTGCAAAGTCCGGTCCAGTAGGTTGAGCGTGAGTAACAGTCAGGTCTGTCCAGCTGGCAAGATAGAAGGGCACTGGTTTCAGAATCCAATTTGCCACTATGTGTGGAGTTGGTTAGTGACATCGAGAACGGGATGGCTGTACAATGAACAGGAGCAAAAAATTAAGCACATAAAGGATCTCACCACTGGTAACAATATGGCTAAAGAATGTGAATGGATCCCACAGATAAAAAAGTTACTAGTGGTCAGGATATAATGGAAGGTCTAATATTTGTCTAGAAGTCTCAAATGTTTCATGTCTAAAAGCATTTATCAATTTAGCTTTTAGAAGCCGCAATCTCACTGAATGTTAACGGGAGACATACATTTCAATCCAAAGTACGCTAAACCCACTGAAATTGCCAAGGTTTATATAAGCTATGTAAATATTGTACAAGAAGTTGGAATAATTCTACCAAAACGTTTACATGTATCTGTGAGCTCTGTGGAGTACAAGTAGAGATCCATCTCATATGAATATGTGAGGACATTCTTCATCCTGTTCAGTAAATCTCAGTACAAACTGGGCCCACCCACTGCTATGCCCATACTGTCTTTAAATCTGGGCCACGTCCCATGAACTGCGTTTTATCCACACTCCCTATAGGATTTGAAAACTGGAGTAAACTATTCTGAATTTTGCACATCCCAGGGAACTGCACGACTGACTGCAGACTGGAGATTGTGAACGAGATACTCTGTGCACTGTGCAAACAACTAAGGACTAGGATCCTGAAAGGAGAATACTGACGTTACAGACACATTCACTTACATTCAGAAAAGAAATAGAATATATTCCTCGTATAAGTAACACAGACTTTGTTTT
>NW_009649588.1:3989525-4025969 GCF_000708025.1 Charadrius vociferus
AATATTGCAAGAGCAATGGAAGTACTATACAATAATTCACTTTCTGTTAAAAACTTGTGGTGGAAGAGGAAACTACTCAACATTACAGAACATCAGTGTTCAAACAATGAAAACTTAATAATATACACTCCATTTTTAATTGTTAATCTTTCTCTGTTTTGAAATGTTTAATCGTCAAAGCAGTATGATTATTTGATACGTCTTTGATCTCACTTTCCTATAGAAGAATAATAATTCAATATACAATCAGTCAACAAATCTATTAAAAAACTGAATGTACTTTGAACAGTCAAATTATAGTGCTTCAGGACGATTATGAAGGCATATAGCTACATGGTAAGCACAGCACAAGTAAGGAAGAGGCAAACTGTATTAGATTCCTGAAAATCTTTCATTCTGATACCAATCAAACGGAACACTGCCCTACTCTGAACTTTGTGGTTACAGGTGTGTAGATCAAAATTAAACAGTACTACATCTTCCTACTCCCAATTATATGTGTATCAAAATATTCTCCTTTTCTTAAGCTGCCTTTTATCTTATAGCTATTGCTCTGTAAGAATAGACAATTTTGACACAATTCCTTTGAATTTGAGCACTTAAACTTGAATTTGCTTTGAAAGTGATTAAGTTCCTACAGAACTGTTGTCACGGTGCACGTAGCATATAATTGCAAATATTAGAATTACCTTGGTCTTTTACTTACCTGTTTGGCCTAAACCAAAAATTCCAATAGAAGTACAACTACATTTTATATATGATTATATGAGTATGATTCAGAAATAGTACAAAGTACAGACTGTAGCATAAGACATTGTAAATAAATTAGATGGACATTCAGTAGAATAGCATATTCTATTAGTGTTTCTTTATAATATTGTAGATATAGAGCTCAGCAACTGAATTACAAGAATGTGAAAGAACTATTATAGATCTCTGTATCATGACTTCGTTGGAGCTATGACTGATTTTACAGACTCCCTTAAATAAGCTGTTAAAGAAGTACTTAAAAGAAAATGATACAGGACTTCCATGTTTAAGTTTGTTGCAAATGTCAGAGATTTTTTTATATATGAAACTACTTTAAGTTCAACTAAAATACGGAAAAATGGGGTAAAAGACACACCAAAGGAAAAAAAATGTACTAGTTTCCCTAGGGTAAGGAAACCGAATGCCAGACATCTTATGGACCTAACATCCTTCAGATGACTTTTTAAATATAATATTTAGATTTGAATTTGCAATAATACTGGTTGTGAATAAAACATTTCCTGAGACATACAATGTTTTGGGATGGGTTTTTTTAATCATTATTCTCTGTGAAAGCCTTTTCTTTTTTCTTTTTTTTCCAGCCCAGCCATTTCCAAGTTGTCAAAAGATACTTAGTCTCTGCGTTTGCTTTGTCATAGAAGGTAAGATCAAACCAATGAAAAAAATACAATGAGTTTGAACCAGAGGCCAATTCAGCCATGCAGCAATAAAAACAGCAGCAGTTTTTCCGAAGTATCTGACAGGCTTCATTTGTCTCAGAATAGACTCTGCCATGTCACATGGTCATGCTTTCCCATCATCCTTTCGCTGCGTTGCAGCCACTCCTTCGTGTGCTGCCAAAAAAGTATGCAAAGTGAGCGAGAATGCCAAGAGATTTTCAAATGAATATGACTTTTAGGAGAATCTGTAAGTCAAGGACCCCAAGCAGGCATCAATTCCTCTCTCTCTGCCAAAGAACTGTCACTTCCTTGGAAAGTTAAATTTGTCACGAGGAAAGAAAATTTCACCATAGTCTGTTTAAATAACTTAGGGAGTAGAATCTTTTCCCAGGTGCTTTTTCCACACAAAGCAAATGTATCAATCATTTTATTCTCTGAAATAACAATTTATTATCCATGCAGGAGGCCTTAGATTCAATCTGCACACTGTTCTGAGTGTCGTGTCAGATACTAAAATCTGTCATCAGTCTTTATCAAGGAAATCATTCTGTTCTTGTCATCAGTTTTTATTAATAAGACTATTTATTACTTCAATAATTAATTATGACAAGTAGTCTGCCATTTGGATAATGAATAAATATTGATAAATTGCATGGCTAATACACTGTTGCTGTATAACTAGCTTTCAAAATGTGAAGACCTAAACAGTATTAAAATAAATAATTCTAAATTAGATATCACACCACTAGAACTGAACATATTATATTCAACTAGAACAGTGTCTTTTAGACTACACATAACTTGCAGAGTGGTAGGGTTGTTCAGCTCTGGACATCTTAAAATGGCTTATTTTTTCAAGCTAAGAGAAAAATTTAAGTCCTATATTTAAGACATTTTCAAAAATCCCAATTAATAAATAAAGTTTCTTGAATAATAGAGTAAGTTCAAACAGAAGACCTCGTTCCATTCCCCATCCTCTCCTGTTTAAAATTTCTCTCACTTCTCTGTTGACTGGAAATATGGAGCTACTCTGGGCAACTAAGGCTAAGCAACACAGGAGCCCAGCTTACATCTCTTTTTTGTCTCAGGCAGTAAAAAAACATGAACAACAAGGACTCTGCCCCTCCCCCCTCCATTATTTGAACCCCTATAATGACTAACAGTGGTTACCCTGCATTTAGGGTCTGCAAAGAACTACTGCATCTGAGAAAGGAATACAGCCCTCATCCTTGGTCTCTCACGGTACCTGTACCGGTTTGGTACTCCCCAACTTCCCCTTTTTCTAAGTAGGTTCATCACTTTATTTATAAATTAACTGTTCTCATTTGATAAAATCCTTGAGTATTCTCTCTTTCACCTGATCAGATTACTTATACGACTATCACTAGAAACCAATATGGCATGTTATGAGAGTAATCGATCGAACTATCAACTTGGTGAAATCCAAAATGAAGACTTCCTAGCAGAACTGAGGAGTCAGCTTCACTGATCTGACAAGATGAAGGACTGCATGCTGGGGTCCGATCTGATAAAGTTTGTGGCATTGTTCATTGTGAAGTGACAATGGTATTCAACATTAATATACCTACTGATTTAATAGCATACTGTACTAGTATACTTGAAAGATCATATATCTCAAATGAAAAGGTATAATATCAAGACTTCACCACTTGAAACAGTTTAAATAATTCCAGATTACTTAAAATTGGTACTAGCAACATGGTCAGTAATTCTTTGCTTATACCCTTCACCTCATGTAACCAAAAGCCTGGTTTGACTACAAAGAAAACGAGGAATTACTGAGCTGAATGGACAGGTCTTTTTCCAAACTGGTCTCCTGAACTGCTAGAATCTCTTATTTTTTAATCTAAAACTATTTTGGAAAACACACTGCCTCCTTCCTGCGAAATAATCACAGAATTAACTGAAAGCATTCGCAAATTCAAAATGTGAGGAAAATCTTATCAGCCTATTTTGAAAATATAGAACTTTGTGATGCCTAGAAAAGGGGACCAAAGTATTATAAATACGCTGCTGTTCTATACTACAAAACTGTCCATCGTAAACCTTGACAATTGTTACATAAAAGTACATACTGTTGCCATACAATCTAGCTAATGAAAGCATGACCTATGTTAAGCAATATAACCACTCACAACTTTTTCCTACTTTTTATGAGGAAATTACACATATTCCTGTAAATTATCTGAACCACAAACTAACATAACAACAATAGTGCAATAAGAGATGCTGAAGAACTCTACTGTATAAATTTAAATTTCCAAAGAAAATGCCAAATAGACCAGAGTATATAGTGCAATCTACAACTCATTACTTCAAGTAAAAAAAATAGTCTGAATACCTATTTAATGGTTATATATTTATATAACCTTTCATATATTATGCTAGTGCAGGGACTGACAGTATCATTAGCCATCACTTATCAGACATAATAATTTATTCACATAGTGGATAAAATTATCTATGGTTCACCTGGAAAAAGAACCACCAGAACCTAAGCAAACGGGTAGCCCACATCGTATGGCATAATACAACTGTATTAAAATACCCAGACTTAATTATGCAATCATATTTTTGATATAACTGTGAAATATTCTGTAAGAAATAAATTAAAACTTCACAGAAACTTTGAAAATTAAGGAACATCCCAATTTTCATAATTATTTAACACCACTGAATTTACTTATTTGCTTAACATTAAGTCTGTGAGTATTCTTCTGGGACAGGCCAAGTAGATTACTTCACATACACAAAAAAAAATGACCCCGGAATTACATATAAACTGAGTCTATCTGTATTAGCCAGAATAAAAACATGCCAGCAAGGCAGTTTATAAATTAGATCCTGATTTAGGAAAAGATTCAGGGCACAGGCTTAAATCTGTGCCCCTAAATTTTCTCTTTCCCAAATATCTGCATACTTTCCTTTCTCAGCTGCCAGAAATAAATTGCCTACAGCCTTCAATAAAGAAGATGTTCTAGATCATTAATAGCATCCTTTCACGGTATTTTTTCCTCCTCCATTTCTCTGTCACTAACATTGTTACATGAGACTCAGAGGTAGGCAACCACAGAACATCTCATTCTCAAATTATCATCAGTTTGACATGCCCATATTCTCTACTTCAGATTTAAAGCATATGCTGCACCAAAAGTATAGCAGACAAACTGCTCAGATTGAAAATCATTCCCTCTTATTGGAGAATTCTATGACTTCTTGGACTGTTTCCTACGTCCTTTTCCTCAGATCTATGTACTTTAAGTTGTGGACCAGCTGGAAAGACTACAAGCAACAAGAATGTTTCTAGACCTAGAACTGAAAGGATAGCTCTGGTTTATTATAAAGGAAAAGCATTACTAACCTTTAAATGCAATAAAAGATTCCTGCAGGTAGAAAGAAACTGAAATGAGAGATTTTACTTAAGAAAACTTTCCTTTTTTTTTTTTTTAACTATCAAGATGGGAAACATTGGAATTGACGATATACAGTCTTTGGGAGGTCTTCTAGTCCCTATAAAGAGAGATCTTTTAATAGAGTGATGTTCAAACACCTGTTCAGGAATGACAGCAAGCACAGCTGAGCATGCCATTGGGCAAAAAATACACAAAAGAAACTTTTAAGGTTTTTATCAGCTGTGTGGCGTTTAAGAAGAACAAGTGCGAAGTATTTCACAGTGTATTGGCTAAAATGCAATGCGATACAGGCACTACTATACAGTCAAAATCAGATAACCTTATAATAGAATATAAATCTATTTCTCCAAGGAATGAAATATCCTAATATTTCTCTTTTTCACAGTGCTACGGTATAGTCTTTTTACAAGTGGAGTTTGTAGTCAAATATGAAGTAAAAAGTATTTGATAAAACAATTAATTTATCAACATACATTATTTAAAATTTAAGAGTTTAATTATCTGAAATATATCATACACAAGGCAATGGCACCACACTTAATTCTGAACTGAAAATATTACAGCCTCAGACTTCTAAATATATGTGATGTGAAAAGTGCATAAAGTTAACCTTAGCCCACTTATGCAAGTGATTATTATCTTACATGTCCTTCACACACATATTTGTATTATCATCACATTGTTAGAATTAAAAAGTAGCATTACAAACACCATAAACTGCCAAATAAATGTGCATTCAAAAGCCAAGTAGTACACGTTTTGAATATACCAGCTAGGTATACCTTAACACAAAATGACATCTCTTAACCACGCCGCAGTAATATCCAGTGTACTGCATGCTCCTTTGGGATATGATCTTATTGATACTTTCAAGAGAGGCTAAGTTTGAAAAAAATACTCCAGGAGATTTAATGCTAGAGATACTGAATAAGATGACCTTTTCCTTAATGAGCTTATCTGCATTGCTTTAAAATTATGTCACTCAGCAGTTATGCCACATAAATTGAATAATTTCAAGCTCAGAATCACCTCAAAGTTAGAATATTTCCATTGCCAAAATTTCAAATTTGAGAACCTGAAAGTTAGGGGAGTATATGGTATTTTGAAATGTTTTCCGACTTGAACCATATCAATATATTAATTAAAATAAAATTACCATGCAAATTAAGTCATATGTATTTTCTAAGACAGGCTTTCCAGACCATACATAAATTGTTCTAGATTGAGACTGTTAAAATAACAATACATACATATTTTCAAATTGGTGGAGGGGACGCATGAAAAACAACTGCTTTCAAAAAAGGCGGTCCAAGAAAAAATTCAAACTGTATTCCAAAATGTCACTATTTTGAATGATGTTAGAGGTGAATTATATTCTTTCCTTTCATATTCTTATAAAAAAACCTTTCACCTATGGTCTCACTTATGGTAATACATACAGCCCCTTCCTATCCTTGCAACTCTTCAGTAGCAATTCAAGAGATAACTACCTAAGAGTTATATGAATAGATACACTGAATTGTAAAATATTATAGATAATGTCTTGCTGTAGGACAACCTACCCCCTGAAATCAAACAGTTGTTATTTTCTACTGTATTGCTTGTAGTATATGAGAATATGAGAGAATGGAATAAATGTTTTATTCGTATGTATTAATACTTATCACTATTGTGTATTGTTTATGTCACACAATGGACAGTTGTTACAATTACACATATATTTTTTTCCCCAATTAAATTTCTGCCTAAACAACTGGGGGTTTATCAGTTTTCTATAGTTTGTTCTCAAGGTGAGATATGACTTGTTTTAGCACTCCAAGATATATTCACAGGCAAGCTTTAAGTCTAAAAATAGGGTTTACAATAGAAAGCCTGACATAATCTTAACAGTAGAGTTGTGTGTGCGGCATTGTAATGGGGGCAAATAAGTAGTACATCAGTAACATGACAACAATAATAACAACTTTCACTACTTGTAAAGACTTACCATCTCCTAAGACATCCCAAAGCACTTAGCAAGTATTACCCTCAGGATCACAAAGAGCTAAAACATTTACAACATTAGAAGGATTATAAAAATAAAATTGTATGAAAATGCAGTTAAATTGGAAAAAAAAAAGAAATGGCAAGAAACAAAGATATAAACATATTAAGAAGTCAATCTCACTTCTTATGAGAACAAAATATTTTTATACGGAAACAATTGTATGATACTGTATCATACGCAGCAGTGCCACAAATGCTTTTTAGCAATGGTAGTCTCAACAGAAAATTTGTAGTAGTCTTGTGTCTGTCTGCATCCATAGGCATGCCTGTACATGGACTTAAAACACAGAGGGAACCATATTGTAAAAGCAATGGTAATATAGGACATACACTATCAAGGTAATATCACCAGAAAGAGAACATACGATCGTTTGTATGTTGGAAGACAGGAAGAATGAACATTAATTTGGAAAGGACCTTGTAATTTTCTCCTACGCATCCCTTTTCACTAAGCCTCACCGGACTCATGCATACCTCTGTAAGTCTGGGGACAGCCAGCAAAATCCCTTGTGAAATCTACTGACCACGTGCACAAATGTGTATAAACTATGAAATGTGTTTGAGCATTGACAAATATACATTTAATTACTTACCTGTGAAAACTTGCTACATGTGATTATCCTTACTCCTTTTTGCTCCACTGCATGCTCAGAAAAATTGCAAAGATGCCATCCTCGAAGACACTATTAGTAGGACAGAAGGATACAAGACTATAGTGAGGCTTATAAAGTAGTGATCGGAAAACCCCACTATTGGCAAGGTGTAAGCCATCCTGTCTGAACATTTGAAAACTAATTCTAGAACTGCGCAGGAAAATGCTAAGCAGACTATGACAGACTTCACTGAAAGCAAAATAAAACAGTGAAAGAACTTCCAAAAAAGTACAAGTTTACTCATACCAGTTTAGAAAATACCACCAAAGAAAGTAAAAAAAAGATGAAGAAAGACTTGCAGGGCACTGTTTGATACACAGAATGTAACAGATTTACAAAACTTGTTTAATAATATTGCATAAGTTTAGGCTTTTGTTTCTTAATATTTATATTGAATTAAATGTATTCTTATGAATGATATCATTATTGAGTTTCCAGTTTTATATAAAAATTTTGAATTGGACTTCCCTCAGCATTAACTTGTCAAAAATCTTGGGCAGCAAAGTAAAATGATGGTTATTCTACTTCTGACACTTTAGGAAATCTTCACGAAGATCTGATGGCAGCTATGTCACAGATGCAACTGAATAGTGTACAGGAACCTATTTCTAACATTAAAGAGAAGATTAAAGGCAATGCTTGGCAATATGAACAACTGAAAGTAAAAGTTGTAATAAAAAGAATGCTTCCTCCTCCAAGTAATGATGGTGATGTTTAGGGGAAGATCAAAAGAAAGAAACTTTAAAAGCTAGAATTGTGATTTTTCCAAACATGTCCTGAATCAATAATCAATGGCTGGCATATAAAAAAAGAAACCAAACTAACCAACCCCAGGGGCTACATTTTCAGATACCTAAAAAAACTAACATAAAAAAAAAAAAAGAGAGAGAGAGAAAAGGAATACTCTTAACCTTTTATTTTTGAATCAATTTTGTGATCCATTAGAATGCTTCCCCAACATAAATTTAGCTAAAGAGAAATTTATAAGCTGTAGTTATTATGAAGTTGATTACCAGGCAGGCCTTTTTCTTCTGAATAATATCTTTAGGAAACAGGTAATATCTCTCATCTGACATCACAACATCAAGAATCTTTTCTCGTTATCCGACATTATCTTTTCCTCTTTAACATTTCTACTACACTTACTTCCACATCCATAAACGCTGACATCCTGTACACCTAACCTTAAGTGTTTCGCATTGTATTATCTGAGGGTGTGAAAGCATGTACTGTTGCAACCACAGCCACACATACTGATAACAGACATCATCAAGGGAAGATGAAATAAGAGTGTTTATTGAACCATATTCTTAGCATAGTTCAAGATCTAAAGTTTCACTGCTCTGTATATCTGAACCAGCATGATTAGAAAGCTTCACCAATTGTATCCAAGTATGGAATACACAGTTTTGAAAGAGAAGAGTACTTCAGATTTGCCAACTCCTCAAATACGTCCCATATGAGCTCTAATTGTCTGATATTTGCAGATATTCTTTACTGTACAGTGCGTGTGTGCATGCACGTATACAAAAACATGAACAGGAGAAAGAATTAGAACTTGCTACTGGGCTGTAAGTCTATTCTATTTACTTAAACCAGAAAAGATCTGTGCAACCATGGCTACCTAATCTTTTGATATACTACTATCTATGACACTTAACTCTGAAAGAAACATACACTCTGGTCTCCCTTGTAGACAGAACTATTAACTCACTATAATTTATCTACCCCTTAAGGATCTACTGTGCACAGAGGAATAGCTGTTTGCACACAGAGGATTCAGTGTTTGAATCATACCATAATTACATACGGTATGCACATAACAATATTAAGATCTATGTTATTCAAAAAATATAATCCAAGCTCAATTTGTCCAACAGCCAGTACATATCATAATACTGACTGGTGTGTATCTGTTCATTTATACAATTTCAGACTCTAAACAGTCACAGGAGGACACAGTTTGGAAAAGGGGATATGTGTGGGCCACAGCTGGACAAAGTCCAAATAGTAACCATCATGCATTTTCCATGGACTTGAAAATATGCTCAAGGGTAGTGAAAGGCACGCAGTGGTCATCAAATTACGGATATTCAGCAAAGCTACTTCTACTTGTCTGTTATGTACAAACATTTAAGTCACACTGTGATCTAAAGATTTTCTATTAAAAAAATCCAGAAACACTTCAGTCCAACCATGTGTACACACAATATGTTGTATTTTTCACTCCCGTTGTGCACAATTGCACACACAGTGTTCACATCTCTCCTTTCAAACATAATGAAAAATAGTTTGTGAACAGCATTAGTGATGGAACCAGGGTTGGGTTCCCCGTCACACCCAGTATGTAGGTTACTGTGATGCAGATAGAGTGTCTGGTTTTTAAATTTTAAAGTTTCCTATGTGACAATAATTTCACATTCCTTTCACTGGTAAATGTATCCTGGATACATTTTAGTTTGATGAAACTTCCAAAGCAATTAAACAGAAATGCAGTCAAAATTTAACAAATGCAGAAGTCAAATTCTCTGCTTCAAACCTAACTGCTATAGTTTCATGGATGCCTGTAAAATGAGAATTTGAACTTCATTAGAAACATAAATGCAAAAAAATATTTTGTTCGTGACAGCTCAGTCCCAACCATATATTTATAGATACCACTCTTGAGCTTAAGAGGAAGCATGTGTAGATCAAGTAATTAACATAACCTCTATACCTCTTTACTACAAAATCTTTTTTTAAATTTTTACAAAGTAGGAATTCTCCATGTTTGGTATTTAGTTAATCAGATTACCTCTAAGTATTATAAACATACAGGTATTTACAAATACCCGGTTGAAAGATATGGATTTATGTACAAATACAAATTATGATAGCACCACATGTATTTTAAAGATTATTGTTTACATGTCATAATTTCAATTGCAGGAAATCTCTAGTAAACACACACAGTTGTAAAGAGAAAAAGGTACTGTATGACTAGGGGGTTTTTAGCATTTGGGATTTTTCTGTGTGGGGTGGTGATGTTGTTTTTTAAATCTTCCCTGATGAAGATATTCCAATTAGATTCCATACTCAGCCTTTAGGTAGCAGATCACCTATATCTAGAATGATTCAGAATGCGTATTATCATGCAGCTGTCTGAAGAAATATACTTTATTTTTCACTTGAATCTTCATTAAAAAAGGCAATCAAACTGCAAAATTTTTCCCCACTCTCCCTTTTCTGAGACTTTTCCCCATAGTACACAAACTAGTATCTATCAGTAACAACTGCTACAAAATCAGATCCCACATCACCACAAAAGAGAAGTGAAACTATATTCTTTATCATACTTCTCTAAAATATTGCCCTTTTTTCCTAATTAAAACTACACAACCAAATACAAAAGTAGAAAAGAGCAGACATGAAAAACTTAATTTTCATATTATTAATGTAGGTCTCAACAGAACTGTTGTATCTAAGGCTGCTAAGAGAAAGCACAACACTAATGAAGCATTATTTAGATCACTTTACCTGCATGGCATTATATCCTATCTATTGCAAAGTCTACTGGCACCTTAAACAAATCTGGTCTTAGTTTACAAGAGATAAGAACCACTTTGGGAAAGTTAGTACCTTTTTATCCAATTAGCTATAGGCTTCCAAGAAGTCTTTGAATAAAAAGTAAATGATAGAGAGAATGTTAAGTGGATTTTACATTATGCAAGTAATGGAAAAGAATCTCTCCTCAACCAGAGTTTCAAGACTGCTCAGAACCCTCCACCTACCATAAAAGAAGCTACCATATTATTGAAAACATGACTTGTTGGATTGCAGGATCTATCTCAAAGACACTGAAGTTCCTAGATCTCTTTGTTTAAAACAGGAAGTATGAGGAATTATATGAAATTGAGCAGGGTGTTTAAATTTTGAGCTCTTAATTTCCATATTCTGAGTCATGTGATACTGTGTGGGCGTTATCTCTTTTCAACAATATTATTCATGGATAAGTAGCTAAATACGGCCATTTACATGTTCCAAATAGTCTTCCTATGGTGTCTCCTTGTTGCAATTTCTGGAATTCCTACATACAGCAGCTAGCAAATGTTCAATGTTAGAATAAATATGTCGTTCATGCTACAGAACACTCAGTATATATTGTGCCTTTCAAATGTTATGCACAACCCGTAACAACTTCAATACGAGGACAGCTATAGCAGTAAAGATTAGGGCTGTTATCACCTTATCTTCATCTCAGTTTCATACTATGTTAACAGCTTCTGTTACAGTATTTCTAGCTGAAGATCTCTTATAACACATTTGTTCTGGTTTCTGAAAGCAGAACAATGAAGTGTCTGAAGGACCACACAGGATGCAGGAGAACTGCACCACAAAGATGAAAAGAAGTAATTGAGTGGGGGGTGGGCCCACAATGACCTACCTAAATTCAACTCTAGAACAGTCCTGTAGTTTTAATATATGAATTGCATCGCTATCTAATACATCGGGGTTGCCACCTTTTATAATTCTGAGAATATATATATTAGATACACATATTCCTCACTGAGTATTTGAAGAAAAGTGTTACAGTGGCACAGCCACTTCTGCTAGAAATTTTCATTCCATTCTTAAGTGTGCTGTCTTTGCTGAGACACAGTGGGCAAATATGAATTCAATATTAAACCCCACAATGGATTACCTGAGAACAGGGTCATTCAGTATATTTTAAGTGTCCTATTTTTAGTGTAATAATTTTTATGTCCTTATAATTAGATCAGTTTCATTCTGAATATTAGACGTGGATAAAACTAACCTACGTAACAAAATATGAACATAACACAGAGCCATGCACACTGCATACGATTTTCTTTCTGCTAAATTGCTCTTCACCTTTAAAAAAAAAGAATATGATATTGTAGGAATATAAAAGTTTGGATCTTAGGAAACTCAAATAAGCAAATCTTTATCTACTGTGATCTGGTTTGCCTCCACTGACTTCAACGGAACTACTACTATTAATGTCAATTGAGTCTAGGGCACCCCTTTTGTTAAATGCAGTCGTCACATCTAGCACAGTACTTTAACAAATAGTAGCAGAATTAGGGGTGCAATTTTTCGTCATAAAGAATTTTCAAGGTTTGCGCAATACTCTGTTGACCCACATTTTCCTCCAAGGTAATATTTCTCTTTTGTCAATAAAACACATTTCTCAGAAAATCCCTTACTTTAGTCTGTTAACAAAACTGTTTTATTAAAGTTCTTATTACATTCCATCGATACAAACCATGGTGAGTCCTTTAATTTAGTTTGTTAAAAAACCCTGCAATTTAACAATACCCATCTGTAATTCTGCTGATAAAATGTATTTAATTCAGTCTTTCTGTCAATAAACGATGTACTTGTTAGAGGGAATAAAGGCCAAGAGACAGAGAATTTCATTTATTACTTCATTTTGTGGGCAAAATGTACTTTCTGTCAGATTTTAGTAGAAAAACAGGCATGATCCCAGGTTCCACGTGTATGTCCACTGCTGCACTTGTAAGACAATCTGCCATTTCCACTCTCTGAAAAAAATGCCGTAGATATTACAAATAGGTGTGTAATACTGAAAAATAAAAATTTGGTTTTGGTTTGGGGGGAAGAGGGGGGTTGTTTAGTTTTGTTTTCAAATAAAATCTAACAGGAGAGAGATTCTGATTGTTTTACTACTGAAAGAACAGAAGTCATTAAGGCAAGCCTAAAGCATGTATATTTCATTGTAGGACTAAATGATCTTCAAAAGGAGTAAAAAGCTTAAATTACAAAATGAACACGTTAGGTCCCAAGCCCTCTTTCCCATCTCCACGCCATTGTAGGAATTCAGCTAGAATTATCACGCCTAACCAACTCCTAATCAAATAGAAATGTCCTGTTAACCATTCTTGACCAGGACAAAATGCAAAAAGGTTTATCAATATCCACGAGTAAGACACAGCATGCCTAGACAATCACAAGATAGTAGTATTTTGAGGATTTAAAATGACTAGTCAATGTCTGTATAAATTATACTAAAAAGGATATCTTGATGAGTAGGGGCAGTGACATTCAGAGGATGAGTATTTAAGATACTATTCTTACCTCTTAAGAAATATTAATTTTCTGAAGATGTGACGTTCAAAATAAAAAATGCTTGAATAATAAAGTGATTTCCACTCATCTGACAATACGAACAAGATGCTTCACATAAGTAAGGCTGTGTACATGAATATTATTTTTGTGCCATTCCACTAACCTAGCTGTCCTGATACATAGTAGCTTGAGATCAAAATTTGCTAAATTCAGAAATTTTATAAGAAAGCAAAACCATTTTAAACACTTTACAGGTATATAAATAACACACACAGGGAAGTTGTGTATCTATGAGGTTTACTTCTATTTGCAATTAATAGCCCCTGTATACTGTGTAAGTATTAGGCATGCAGAAAGCTAGTAACAGTCTACAAAGCACTCAAACCAATGTATAAGTCGAAGTAAATTCTTATTTTCTTGTGGACGTCAAAGTATCATCCTTGCTGGAGGTACCAGACAGCAATATTTCTGGCTTCAGAAATGAAAAATAACTACAACTTGATCAAAGCTGAAGATTCTGAAGTTATTTTATGTTACTTATGTGTAATAAGAAAAACATAGTTGTCTTAGTTGTTTGGCTGGAATAAACATGCTATGAGCAAAATGGCCTTGAACTCCTTGCATAAAGAACTTCCCCAAATGTTCAGATTCCTGCCAATCACTCCATCTAAAATCAACTGCAGTGTCAAGTGTTTTTAAAAGCAGGAACGTGACTAAATTTCACCACCATCTTTTTCAGCTAGTAACACCTCTGAAAGAAATTACATAAACCCCATGGATTATTTCGCCCTTGAGGGTTAGGAGCAGGCACTGAACAGAATTCTATAAAGATGTTTTTCTGAAAAATCCTAAATTTTCTCATCTAATACAAAAACTGGGATTTCAATTATGCCTCTGAATTATTTCATTATTTTAAAAATATGGTCACCAATCTGACATTTCTGTGATAACTAAGGAATTTTGTTAAGAGATCTTATGCAAGCTTAAGGTTTGCAATTTTGGAGGCTGTACTGCAAATCTTTAGATTGAGGAAGACCGTTTTGAAACTCATACAGTTCATAATGTACTTTGAAAGTTACTTTAAATGGTACAGAGCACAGAGGCCACAAAGACATTGTTTTAACAGATTATGAATGTATATAGTATGAGAAATTTGACAGAGACTTTATTTAACAACTTTAACCTCTCATTCTAACTTCTGCTTCTCAGCCTCATCTTTATATTCTGTAAATTATTCTGAAAAAATTAATTTTGCTACTAGGCATGACAATTGTTCTTACACTGATGGTTCTGACAATATCCACTGATGTATCTTTCTGTTGGTAACAACAGGCACTGGATGAGACTCTCTTCTTCATAATACAATATGTACGTTATTTCATTTTGCATATTATAAGATCTGCTCAAGTAAAAACATGATGTAAACCAGCTACATATGCTACAAAATCTTGGAAATTACATGCAAGCGTCCTCAAAAGGTTTGTGATCATTTCTGACTTACGTGAATTTTTGCTGCATTAATGCCTAATTCTGTAGTTAGATAATATTATTAGCTACGATAAAACTGTAATAAATATACTTGCTGATCAACAGGTGACAAGGTATTCCTACTTTTCCTCCAGAACTTGGCAAATGCTTTTGATGCTGCGACCTGTTGGAATACTGCAGACTACTCTTTTCTTTCTTTGTACAAACGTCAGAGCTGTCAGAGAGCTGAAACATGTCCACAGATAGAAAGAAACAAATTGCTGACCTAAGCACCATTTCTAGGTCCTGAACCAAGGCTTTTTCAACATGAATCTAACTTATTACAACATTTGTTGACTGACCCACCATGCTGGCCCAAGCATTACTGTTAGCTAGGAAATTAAACCTGACAGAGTTTATTCTGGGAACTGATTAATTAAATGCCTTTCCTGGCAGATCCATTAATATCAACACAGCATGGCACATATATTGACACAGTGAGAGAAATTGCTTTCAACAATGGAGCTCTGTTGACAAAACAGTGTAACATTTGGACCATTAGTAACAGTACATGAATCCATCTTCTCTATCAATTGTATTTTTGCTGACAAAAACCTTTAGCAACAAGACAAAAAAGGGGTAGGGAAAACACAAAATATACACATGTGAATTATACATTTAATCTATCATTTTGAAGTAAATATTGTAAACAGAAAAGAAATCATGAAAGCTAACGGTCTGCATATAAATAGCTGGAAGTGAGGGATAGGTTGGAGGGAGAAAAAATCAAAATAATCCTTCTGATGAAGCAATCAGCTAAAATCAACTTTGTTAATTAAAAAAAAAAAAGCAGCAAAAAAGATGAAAATATGCAAGGAAAACTAAAATTCTTAAATCCAACCTTTATTGTAAGAAACATAAGTAGGATGCTCAAGACAAGCTGACACCACAGTATTCTGTTTGTTTTCTGTAATCAGTCGCCGGTTGATTTTACTGCCCACAGCCCAAAACCGGACCTGAAGAATTCTCTTTAAAATATGGTTAATAAATGTACTTTTTTTTAAACCACATAGATATACCCCCAAAATATCCTGAAACAAATATCCTCATTTCTTGGCCATGCTCTTCACTGGACATAGCTATCCTGATTTAAATTACTTGTATGCCTGACTCCTTCCTACCACTCAACGAATGAAACTCCCATCCTTACAAACTCTTGAAGATAATGAGACTCCAAGTAGGTCAGCAGAAGTAAGGGTCAAATACGAAACCTCTGCACTAAAAAGCATGTAGTATTACAGCCTGGGGAAAAGTTGATGAAAAGATCTTTTCACCAAGCCTTTAATAAGCCCAGTGACACACACACAATCCAGTCACCTCTAGAAGAAAACAAACCACAGTAAGTATATGAGGGTTTATATAGAAGAATGATCAGACTGGAAACTTGAATCTTGGTTCACACTATAACCTATCTCCTAAAGTTCTTCCTCTTCCACCTTCACTATCTAAGGGGAAAAAAAAATACATATATACAGAAAAAATACACAGAAAAAACATTAGCTGTAGCCTTAGCAATGATACTATTTCTGCTTACTTCATCATGCTTAAATTTCTCCTGTAATGTATGTTCACATGGTAAATTTATTTGTACATACATGTATGTACATATGTAAACTTTTTTATTTAACTGCCTGACAAGTTGAAAAGAATATTCAAGCAAAGAACTAAGAATTGTAAGAGATAAAGATCACTGAGGATATCTATCAGAGAAGAGAAAAAATATTCATAAATCCAAACAGCTCCAGGTCCATCCAAACAGCTTTTTGCCTCATGTTTTCACAGTACATTCTCAACAGCATCTGACATGAAGTGTATCTTCTGTTCAATCAGTTTTATTTCAAAAGACAAATCCTAAATATACGTGTCCATGTTGCAGAATGCATTACTTACATATGTCAGTATGCACTGTTCTTTGTGAGCGTGCCTGTTAAAGCAGGTGAAGCAAGAGAAGGTTGAAGCTGAGATGCAACAGATTCACTGCTCAGCTCTGAGATGAAGATGACACAAACTCGGTGTAACCAGCTAGCTGGATGCTTACCTATCAGAGAAACCCAGGTAGCTCTGAGCTGCCACAGGAGCCAGCTTGCTTAGTCCCGTTAGGAAGAGTATGTTGCAGGGCAGTAAGAAGAAACAAGAAAAAGCCACAGCAGCAGCATCTCTACTAACCCCGACTAGATTATTGACTGTTGGGAGATAATTTTGCTTAAAATCACTTACATCTTATTCTAGGCTATACCCAGACATTATGAAATGAGTCCTGAGAGCAAAGTGCTTCAAATTATTTCTTTATTATTTTTTGATCCTGATCAGTGTTTTCTAAGTGCATTAGAAATTCACATCAGGATTCTTTGACCACAAAAAGCACTCATACATGAAAATATCAGTATTTTAGTAATATGGAGAAATACTATATGTAATGATATATAATATGAAAATAGATATGTACAGAAAATATTCAGGTAGCATGTCAGCTGTATTTTCTGTTCTTATACTAGTCTAGAAAGAGAAAAGACAATGGCTCAAACCCTCTTTTAGTGTAACTGAGGTATTTACAGAAACTGTGTATCTGCATCAAAACTTTTAATCAAGGATATTTCTTTCCAGAATTTTAAGTATATTCAATAGAACTGATTTATGAGTTTAATTTTATTTATTTTAAAACACAAATAAAAGATGATAGGACTACAATTCAGACTCCACTTGCTTTTCCACTTACATGGGCTATTCTTCAGTAGAATAAATAAATAATAGCCTTTCCTTTTCCATTTTCCAGGTTCCATTTTTACATAAGTCATATGAATAATTCAAGAGTATAGCTGCTTAGCTGCTCTCTGATATACTACCAAGACTTTTCTTTCTACTTTTAACTTTGTTTATACTGTTGACATCTTAGGGGCAAATAAGCAAATTAGTTCCTTTAATTCATACACTAAAACAGAAGAATTCTGTTCTTCCCCATTAAAAACCGGCTTCAGCAAATTTAAGTCACATGGAATGGAAAACTACTCACCCACTTCTATTAGTCTTACATTTTGCAGTGGAAGTCAATTAGGTTTCTTTCAAAAATGATAGCGTGTTGGTAGAGGAATTAAAATCAACTTGCAGAAAGAATTACTGAACTTATTTTTGATGACCTGCATTAGTGAAAAGCTGTAAACCTGACGGATGTACAGCTGCAAGGATGGATACTGATGCTGAAGGAGATTCATGCACAGTCCTTTACTGTCTTTTGGTGACTTACATAAAGGAACAAAGACGGCTGATGTTGTCAGTGCACTTCCTAGTACTCCTACAATGACTTCCCCATTCCTCGGCACAGATCAATGTATCTTAGTACATCCACTGCCTCAATTAGGACTTTCAGAACATTTAGAAATTCTCAGAAGCATAGTCACAGAATGCTAAAAATGCATGAATGATTAAGTGCTGGAAGAATAAGTTTTTTAATCAAGTATAGTTTAGAAACGTATAGTAAATACAGTAAACGTATAACTCTTCCCTCATTTTTACACATCAACTTGAAGGCAGAGATTCAAGCTTTGTAAATTGTCATTGATAACACAGGCAGTGTTCTTCACGTCAGTACAATCACACTGCATCTGACAACCCAGCGCTAGAAACAGCGCTAGAAACATGGAATCTGTCTCTCAAAAAATACTTTTGTTGTGGGGATATCCAGCTTCAGTTTACCATTCAGGATTTACCCTCCCTGATAAACAGGCCACTAATGGTGGGAGTCTATAGCCAGGTTTACATGTTAGCCTGTTCTGCACTGAACAGTTCTTAACAGGGTTTGGGTACTGCCACACTACTATCAAAAACATTTTAAAGACCTTACATCCAATTTCCTCACAATCTCATGAGACTGTAAGAGCTGATTAAGCGTTTGCGTAATACCAGCAATTTATATGTATTTCTCCACAATTTAGCACATTTATTAGAATTCCTTTCTCATGCTTGTGACAAAAGATTTTTAAACTTCCTAACAATCAAAACGCTGTTTTTCACCAATGGGGAAGCCTAATCAAGAAGGTACTGAGAGCTTCCCTGAATGGCCTCAATTCTTAAAGCAATCAGCAGCAAAGACAGGTGCTCAGCACCTCGAGAAACCAGGCTGTGGGAACAAAATAGTAAAATGTGCCATCTGATGTTTGCACAGACAGATTTTGCTGTCCATTTCAAGGTTACTTGGCTATTTAACAGACAGACACACCATAGATAGAGTCGCAAGTGCTTGCCACCTCCAAAATTCAGACTACATGTAGATGCCTAAAATTGGGCATGTAATAAAGGCCATGTTTTAGAACTTCAGTCTTCATAAGTGTTTTGTCAATTATTACAGTTCAGTATTCCTAGGCAACCGCTGATGTTAACAATTTGAAGATTTAAATCGGATAATTGCAGGCACAGAAACATCCCATCTCCCCTTCTTTGTTCTGAAAAAGTGGGCTGGAAATCTTAACAGAGCAAGCCTTCTCACAGCTCTACTCTCTATTTCAGAAAACGACCATTTGAACAATACAGTCAGGGGGGATTTGGGTATTTCTGTATTTCTATGTCCTAAATAAAAGTAGAGATGAACTTTAATTATGAAGATTGCTTACTTTTAAGAGAGAAGCAACTGTTCCAACCAAAAGTGGCTTAACATATAGTCCAAATTTCAGATGAGAGCAGTTTTTTTGTTTGAATCAGTTAATCTGTACAGAAGTTGATAATTCAAAAGGTACTTTGGAAACTTCTACAACTTTGCAATAGGTAACAAATCAATGTTTGAACAACACAGCTAGAAACAACAACCAGTTACTTTTTGTCAGTTCAAACCTCACTGCAATAAGCTATCAAAGAAATGAAAAAAATGGATTTTTTGGAACAAAGTGATAATATTAAAAATTTTGATTCAACTTCCCTTCAGTGCAAGAGTTTGACACACACAAAACAGTCTACCCCAAATCCAGCAGGCATCCTTGTGCTGCCTTGGCGCTTCCCTGGCTCAAAAAAGGTCAGAAAAAGCCCCTTTTTTGCTGAGATCGTCTGGCTCTGCTGCGGACATGCCTACACCGGAGCTGTTCATCTCAGTGAGTATCAGTTAGAATGCCATTTATTGGAGGTAACACTATGAAGAAAGATATAATAGTATAGATAATTCTACATCCCTTCAGATGCTGGGAATCTCAAGCTGCGTGGCATTGAATGGGCCCCCAGCCAGGGTGCAGCATGCCATGCAGACCCTGTCTGCACAAAGGTTAACCCATTTTGGTCTTTGTATTCCTACAACGTTTTCTTAGAAGGAAACAATTCTGTCCATTTCAACTGTCAAACAAAAAGGATGTCCATGTGAGAAATTGTTACTGCATTTTTAGATAAAGGCAGGGATACAGAGCTGGGACAATCCCCAGTACTGAGTGGAAGCCTACAGGCTCCTCTTTTACACTAAATTGGCTAAATTTATTCTGCGGCCAAGGGGAATATGCACAGCCCAGCACAGGTCTGGAAGGCCAAGCTTTATGTAAGAGTACTAAATATGGACTACTGCATTCCCAATGTAAGGTGGTCTTCCAGTTTGGATCACTACAACAGTTATACCACAGAGACGATGACGTTGTTTCTAGCAATACGCAATCCTGAAAACTCTTTCTCTGAACCTGATAAACAAAATGCTTTTTAAAATATGAATTTTAAATACAATGTGCTGGAACACATTTTCCAATGTACAATCGATCAAATGAAGTTTACTTGCTTTTTATTCAAGTCATCACATACCTGCCATTTTTCGATCGTTACTGTATCTTTTCTTTTTTTACTAACGACAATTAATTTCTCCCTTTCTGTTTAGGCTGTACCTTGATTGTTTTACAATACTTAGCACTGAAAAATATGACCAGAGAAAAGCACATATCAAAGACATAATTCATACACCCCTAAAGAATATGGAAACACAAAATAACCCCAAAATAATATAAATAAATGTCAAGGTTTTGATGTGCTGACAAGGAAAATACAAAAGTGAGTGAGGAAGAATGGTACAAAAGAAAAAGCAGAGCAGTTAGACTACCACATGCCTTCTCTAACATTTACAAAATCTGGTTCATATACACAGCAACATGGGCAGTACAGTGGAACTCAGGAGACTTATTTCTGCTCTTGGCCCTGACCTTATAAATAGTTTTGCTAAGACTCTTTTCTTGGATTAAGATTTTTCATCTGTAAAATGGGGTAATGACAATCAACTTCCATTCAATGTACTTTGAGAGCTGCTGAAAAATATGCTATGTAATAGCCAGGCATTATTTATTTACTTTTAGTTTAGACGAAAGAAAAAAAAATTTTCTGAAATCACTGCCAGTGACACAGTTGTGAGGCAAGATTTTACATTTTCTAATGCTTCAAACTGACTAAAGAGAAACAGTAGACAAGTACTAAGACAATAGTGAAATGACAAAAAAAAAAAAAGAATAAAGACAAAAAGAATTTCTCAGGTATCTTTTGGGTTTTCTTTACATGAGTTCAAAATAAAAACTTATTTCTAATTAAAATATAACGTAGACCAAATAGCTAAACAACGCTGAACAATTTCAGAACAGAATTTATATTCAATTTTGAACATCTGCATGTACTAACAACTGATGGTGTTGTATGTTATATATGGATATTCTTACAATCCTAAAATGTTTAATTACTATGGTTATGTCTTTAACTCATGACAGAGAATGCATCTGTAAAAAGAGATCTTTTTTGTGTGTGTAGCAAATAAGAATGTGAACAGCTTTAAATGCCACAGTAATTTAGGAAAACATGTAAATTGCTGAAGTTTGTCATACTTCTAAAGAAATTCAGTGATCATTAAAATAAAAAGCTTCCAATTTTTCAAAAATAAAAGAACGGAAAATCCATTCTCTCATTCCTTTCACACAATGTTCATATTTTCATAGCTAATGTTGCGCTTCTCCTATAATAAAATTATGTCTAAAACAGATAAGCAGATGCAAGCAGAGAATATATTTTTCCCAGGAGTATTACAGTGCTGTACATTAATGCTGTATTATGAGAATGAGAAAAGATGGAATTCAGGCTCTGTTTATTCTAATTACCTGAATTTCTCAGTCTTTACACCGATCCATTAATATTTCCATAATTTTTAAAGGCGTGGTGTGCCAATAATTTCTTTCTTCAGCTTCTTAAACAAATCTGTCAACTTGGATAAAATTGTTAACCAGAGAATTAGAGGGAGCTAAAGACAATCAGGCAAGATGGTCCAATTTTTTTTCCTTCATAGACCAAGCCAATTGCTGATTTCCCCTGCTTGACTTTTTTCTTCCTGACTTTATAGCAGCTTACCACTATAGCGCGTGTTTGGAAGGCCAGAATAGTCACTGGGCACCTATCTAACAGTCATTGACCTGCTAATAGGAATACAGTTTAAAGGTGAAAGCATCAGTTAATTTCAATAATTTTCAATAACAATTAACAGTCAAATATGAATTAACAATTGATTTAGGATTGAAGCATCAACCTACAAGCTCTGCAGTGAAAATGGTATTACAGGTAGGGAGAAACTAGCTTTTTAATACCTGGACCTGCTTCCACCTTCTGAATATTCCCTCTTTATGTTTGAGTTTTGACAGGAGCTTCTTGTTCATCCATGCAGACCTCCCGGCATTTTTGTCCAACTTGCTGCCTGTTAGAATCAACTGCTCTTAAACTAATTGGGAAAAATCCAGAACTTCAAAAATCATAATGCTGAGACCAGAAGACCTGCCAAACTCATTAATTACATCTAACAACCTATGTACAAATACAGCGAATTTCATTTTCTTGTCAGAAGAAGCACATTGGCAACATCCAAACTGCACAGAAAACTGACTCCCTAAGCAGTGCACACCAGTGATACTACTGTGTTTTACACCAGTACGTGCTGCTTCCAAGTTTATTGCCAGAACAAATGCTACCAGAGAATGAACAGTTCTGCTTGCTAACACACAAATCACAAAATGGGACTGAAATAAATTTGGTAGTCTAAATCATTCTTTGAAGAATAAGATATCAAGTCTAAATCCAAATTCAATTCTTGTAGTCTTTCAGAAAAAAAAAAAAAAAGAAAGAAAGAAAACCTTGCTCTTATTCAGAACTGTGAGCTTTTTCAGTGTTTGAAAGGACACTACTACTATGCACAGAAACTTGTGACTAAAGAGCTTCCACAGAGTACAAGTATTTATTTTTGCTCTTTCCTAGCAGAAGTGGTTCAACTATAAAATATTGGTAAACAAGTTTCTGTATGTACAGTAAACATTTTTCTCATGAGTGCCATCTGACAGTATGAAGAAGTAATAAAAAAATTGTTATTACGTTTACGTAATGCATATTTATTTCAATTTCAGGGCCACTTTTAGAATATTTGTTTAAATCAGTAATGATCACACAGTTTGAATACCATTCCTTGCTGTAGTTCTACAGAAGACAAATCAGTATCAACAGGATCCTGATCAGGGTCTACAAAACACAATCAAGTAACTCAGTTTCTTACTTCCATTGGGTTAACTGGCAGGATTAATTCTGTCTGTAATACTATCTTCTCTATCATTATATTTTTACCTACAGCTTTAGACAACTGACTAGGGCCATATCCTCCCATGAAGAACTTAAAAAAGACTGCTTATCTGAAGACAGCTGCAACTCTAACAAATTTTAGAAGTTCAGCTGTTATTTTTTCTTCTGAACCATTTGCAAACCATTTCCAAATTCTTGCAAAGTTCTTTGGGTTTTTTTCTCCTTTATTCATCTTTGGAATGAATGAAGGCATTAGCTGTCGATCTGCAGCAACTTAAAACACTCTGAAGAAATACTAAATTTCTGGATTCAGGGCCCGGTACACTGTATTCTAATTTAAAAGTGATAATTCTGGAGGTAAAAAGAATTTAGAAGTATCTACTTGTGGAATTTGGACAACGAGTTGAAGTCTCTGTGCTCAAAGAACGATTAAGACTGGCCTTGCTATCTCTTGTGCAACCCAGGGCAGTGGAGACATGCCTGCCTGTAACGGGATGCAGACTATGAGGGAGCCCTGTGTAGGCAGGGCTGCCCTGCCTTTCTTCAGCAAAGAAACCTGTGTACTTCTCTGTTTCTTCAAAAGGCTATCACGCCCGATGACTGACCTCTGCCTCATTACCTGTGAAATGCATATTAAAGTTGACACCCCTGCATATGCTAAGGAAGATTATAGAGATATGCTAAACATATATGACTATAGCACTCATCTCTCCACTCAAATCATACTACGTGTCACCTCTGGGAGGGAAACCTCGCAATTTTGGGCATAAAATGATGGAGAAAATGACTGTTAAATTGGGAGAGAACTTCAACACCTGATGGACCACTTGATGGCCTGCATTCTCTTCCTCCACCCCAGGCAGGGACACCTTTCTGAGCAAGTGCTGAGCCTATCACCCTCTGGTGAATGTTAGACCTGGGCTGTTGTATTATTATTATTTTTGCTAGCATTGTTAACCTGAATTAGTAGTGCTACTGTAGTCAGTGAATTTATCAACGGCAATCTTGAATCTGTTCTGTCACTCTCAATAAAATAACCAATTTCAATTTTTGTGAATCTGACTCGGTGAAAGTGCTTCAGTGTGACTCTGATAGACAAATCTCGAAACTACATTCCTTTTAACACAACGCTACTGCATATCTAATTTTTCTAATTCCATTTCTAACTAGGATAATGAATTTCAGTAGTCTCCTTTTGATTTCACAGAGTGGAGGAAGATATTGTATAGTTACACCATTGATCTCAAAGGTTTTGTGCTTATCTCGTGTTTATTTTTTTTCCCCCAATGTATACAGTTCGTAACATTTGGTCATGTCAGATAAAAGAAATGCAACTTTATTACTTTATTGGGTTTGTGTGACAAGACTTTGGAAGCTGGGGTGTTACAGGGGTGGCTTCATTGAGAAGTTGCTTAGAAGCTTCCTCCGTGTCTGACAGAGCCAGTGCCAGCTGGCTCCAAGAGGGACCCACCGCCTGCCAAGGCCAAGTCCATCAGTGACAGTGGCAGCATCTCTGGGATAACATACTTAAGAAGGGCAAATTAAAACTGCACAACAACCTGCAGCAGCCAGAGGAGAGGAGTGAGAATATGTGAAAGCAGAAACTCTGTAGACACTAAGGCCAGTGAAGAAGGAGGGAGTGGAGGTGCTCCAGGCACCGGACCAGAGATTCCCCTGCAGCCTGTGATGGAGACCATGGTGAGGCAGGCTGTCCCACTGCAGCCCATGGAGGTCTACAGTGGAGCACAAATCCACCTGCAGCACATGGAGGACCCTACACCGGAGCAAGGTGGATACCCAAGGGAGGCTGTGACCCTGTGGAGAGCATGCACTGGAGCAGGCTACTGTCAGGACCTGTGGCCCCACGGGGAGAGAAGCCTACACTGGAGCAGCTGTTCCTGAAGGACTGCACCCTGTGGAAGGGACCCACAACAGAGCAGTTTGAGAAGAACTGCAGCCATGGGAAGGACTCATGTTGGAGAAGTTCATAGAGGACTGTCTCCCGTGTGAGGGACCTCACACTGAGCAGGGAATGAGTGTGAGGGGTCCTGCGCCGAGGAGGAAGGAGCAGCAGAGACAACCTGTGATGAACTGACCACAACCTCCACTCCCCATCCCCCAGCGCCACTTTGGGGGAGGAGGTAGAGAAATTAGGAGTGAAGTTGAGCCTGGGAAGAAGGGAGAGGTGGGAGGAAGGTGTTTTAAGATTTAGTTTTTATTTCTCATTATCCTACTCTGACTTGATTGGTAATAAACTAAATTAATTTTCCCCAAGTCGAGTCTGTTTCACCCGTGACAGTAACTGGCAAGTGATCTCTCCCTGTCCTTATCTCAACCCAGGAGCCTTCTATGGTATTTTCCCTCCCATGCCCACCTGAGGAGGGGAGTGATAGAGTGCCTGTCGTGGGCACCTGGCATCCAGCCAGGGTCAACCCACCACAGTTAACAAGAATTAAGTGTTTGCCAGTGCATCAGGAATGTATACTTCTACATAAAAGTAAAATAAACTAATTGTTTGGCTTTGTTACTATATTTGCTCAAAAGAGGAATGCTTACCTTCTGCAATACTGTCACTTTAAAACAGACCCATGGTAATATGTGTTTTTGTATGAGAATAATACATTAAACTAATAACCACATTACAATCATACAGACTTAAAATATTGCTTACCCATGGCACTAAGAGGATTCCTTTCATCTTGAAAGAATATTTAAATATTAAAATATGATTTCACAAGCATTAATCTGTTTCTTGTGCAGGCCCATAAGGCACATTCTAAGTGCATTAATGCATCCCTGAGCCAGTGGTTTATATGATAAGATGAGGTTATAATGAGCCACTTCCTAACAACACAATGTACTTGTGTGTTATTGCTATGTATCTTTGCTTGGGAGCAATTTGGAACTCTCATAAAAGAAAAAACTATCACCAACATAAAATAAAATAAAGTTTTATACTGTTAACCTTTACAGATTATGATTTCTATAATATTTATTGCATATATAGCCTCTGTTTCCTTAGCAAAAATTAGTCTAAGTCACATGCTTGTTCATAAAACATCCTACTTCAGAATCTTCCCACAAGTGAAGATCTTCTTGAGGAAAAAAATCTTGTACTTTATAATGCATGCTTGCTTTTGGGACCTCAGAAGTCTTTTCGCCAATTAAGTGGTACAGATGAGACTTCACATCAGCTTTATAAGATCTCCATTGGCCATTCAGAGCTGTATTAAGGCTCCCCTACAGTTAAAATGGTTCTGCATCTAACTAGTGCAGCTATTCATGTCTTAGCATAAAAATTTGAGTATTTTAATAATCTAATGTACTAGGAACTGTAGCAATGTCCCTGTGACTACTGTCACAAGTAGTACTGTCACAAATAAGGGCCTCTAAACTACACTCCTTGTTCAAGCATACAGGTACTCTGCTAAGGTATTAAGACTGCAAAATATGATCCTTTCACTTAAATAGTTCAATATTCCTACATATTCTTTGAACAGAAGTGAAAATACTTTTGATGTACACCAGCAAAAACTGGTTTATCCGCTGCTTTACCAAAAGCTTCCAGAAGGAAACATGCATTCCAGAACTATTAGCTTTTACTGGTTTTGTTCACACAGAAACATGAGGTTTTGGTCATTCTAAAACAGAAATGTTATATTCAAAATAACAGTAACTCTACTGTAACAATTGTTTTTTAAGTCCCCTCACTATGCCACTATAAACTACTTCTACCTTTATGTCTCATTGTTCAGGACATGTGAAACTTAACTGAATGCATAACTATTAATATGAAAGTTTCATACACCAAGTCTGACTTTAAAGAGGCTCATACAAATTATCATTGCTACACCTCCCTGAAATTACCTAGTCTGCAACTGCAAAAGAGCCAGAGGTTTAGAAAAGAAATGCAAGACAATGTTGGAGTAAACTCTTTTCATCTCTAATGCCATCTGCCATCAGTACAAGAGTAATCCACTGTTATGCAAGTCTTGTACGCTCCCATAACTCTAACACCTGCAGAAAATGTATTGTGTTCTCCACTTCATATGTATTACTGTGCATAGGGGCTACAGCAGTAGAGGATTCATGCAAAGGTGATACAGAAGGAAAGTAGAAAAATGTATGCAAGTTGTGCAGAGCTTACACTGCAAATGGCAGAAACTCTTCTCCCTGGAAATTTTCCTCACCTCAAAACCAAGTGATCAATTTTTACTGTTCAATAACAACACTTTACAATGACTTCACACTTACAACGTGCTCAGGCTCAGATCTCCCATTTAGTGTCCAAAGGCTGGGAGGGGGGGAGGGAGATGCTTTAATTTTTATAGTATAGAAAGATTCCAGGAACATTCAGTTTTCATTTTTCAAACCTATGCTATCTTTCATAGCTCTCATCCTGTAAACTATGCTCAACTGTAGATTATTCAGGATAAGTCTTCTAGCAAAGTGTAGCTCTCGACCAGAAGCAGCAACTGCTTGTTACTGCAAGTACTAGATTTTACATGCTTTCCTAAATTTTGAATCCATCTCCAAATGATGACTGAATCCTTATCACTGCCCCTGCTTCCAGCTTCATATATTTAAATATATTTTTGAGCCAATAATGTCAGATCACACACATCATAGACCGATAGGGTACAAAGATCCTCCCCAGATGGTGAGCTTAACAACAGGTTACATTTGTGACTCTTTTGCTCTGAAGACTAAAATTACTTAGGTGAAACTTCTAGGAAATCTCCCTTTCCCTTCCCCTCCAAAGAAAAAGACCTAGTGAGGAAAATAAGAGGAATTGAGCATGCAGAGATCTCTTACGTTCCAGTGAGATGAGCAGTCTCAAAAGAAACAAGAGATTTCTTTCTCTCAGCACCACAGGGAACCTTTGGGTGATGTGCTGTTTTGAAGCAAAGCAAACCCAATGCACAGCTGTGAAAAAAGCCACAGTGGGCACAATCAAATCTTCATTTTCTTCAGAATCACATCACACACTTGTAGCTTGTCCAGTAAATGCTCATCAAGAACTATACCTAAATATAGCATAGTCTTCAAAGTAAATACTGTATTAAACTATTTAAAATGTCAAACATATAATAATTACAGCATCGTGTTGATTATGTTTTTATATAAGTTTCCTTTTCAAAGGTACAAAAAAAACCCCCACACAGTGAGTCTTTCTTCAAGACTTGTTGCACTAACAAGCTAAAACTAAGATTATAGCACCATCTACTGATTTAATTCTTTATTTTTGCTTAAACTACAATGCTGTTTTCCCATTTGAAGCTAATAAGAATACTGCTAGCAGAAAACAGATTTACAGTAACATTGAACCTGTTTTCACAATCTGAGCAAAAACCTCCCAGATGGCAACAATGTTTTTGTTTGGGAGTACATGGTATTCATACATCCCACCAGCTATTCATTAAAATAAAACCAGAGGGTCAAAGAATTCAAAATAGAGAGAACCAATGTAGAAGCAGCAGTTATTAAAGCATCAGCCTGAATACTATTAGAGTCCAGACAGAGATCTGTAAAGGAAATACAGCAAGTAAGATTAAAAGTAACATTAAAAAAATAAGGAAAAAACCCCTTAAAAAACCCATCTCAAATGAAAACAAATCCTAAAATACATAAATAAAAAAATCAAAATGCCCCCAAGAAGACACACACCAACCCCCCCCTCCCCCCATGCAAGGCAGAACAGCAGGAGATATAAGTGTATTTGAAATCTTTTCTAGCTACTTTTGTATTCTTAACCATTCTGTTTCCTGTGTTTGTACCCTTCCATCTCTACTTTATTCTGATATTGGTCCTTAATTTCTTTACTTTCTTAAGCATTTAAAAGGGAATTGAGCACTATATTCTTCGACTCTAAAAATATCTTTTTTGATATTCTAAGTCTGGTAATGATAAGGAGATAAATCACACCAAAAAAACAATTTGACAGTAATATTGAAAGAAGTCATCATTTTAGCCTCAAAGCATCAAATCAAAATATGAGACCCATCTGGAGTTCCCTATGTCTTCTTGTTGGGATTTTAAATATGGTATATGCATACAGATTAAACCTATTTAGGGAATTTGTGGTACTGCCTTTTATTAGGTTTTTTTTTTGGTCACATTTCATGTAGGTGAACAAAAATAAATGATACTTGTGCCTAATAGAACAGTCTATGCCAACAGAAGCCCTGATGGTATTCACACCATAACAGCATCTGTAACACCAGGGAAGATAGCAACACCATATATATATAGCAAATACATATGTTATAGATTGGGTGAAAAGTAACATTTGATAGAATTGAAACCTATAGTAAGCAATAAGAGAAATGTAGTATTAATAGGTCATGGCTTGGGGAACATTATACAAGAAAAAAGCAGCAATGGGACACTGCAACTTCTGCGAGAGAAACACCTGTTTTTCCTGGTTTGTCCATTCGTCACATTCATGGGGTTTTATTTACATGAATAAAGATTCAGGTCTTTATTAGTAGTGTTTGAATCCTTTATGCATTCATATTTTGATCCAATTCTAGCAAAAAGCCTGTTTGGTTAAAAAATAAAAACAAACAAAGCACAATTGAGGAATACCAAGTTACCATGAAAAGCTTACGATATAAAGCAAATACTAAATTTTGAAGCCATACAGTTTAACCAGAAACCTAGATTCCAAATTAAGTTGCAAGTATTAAGTATTCAGCTAGAAACTGAACATGCTGCAAAACATCCCTCTAAGCACAATTTTGTTCTTTTTAAAACTCCCTCCTAAAAACAATTGCCGAACAGTGGCCTAAAGCTAAACCTATGAAGTTTTTCATTAATAATAGACTGGTTTGTTTGGGTTTTTCTCTAAAAAATAATCAAATAGTTGTAGTCTATTTACAATGGAGTCATGAGGAAAAAGGAAACAGTACATGAAATTGTTTGCTATGACTTTTTTTTTTTCCAGCTAGAACTCTTTTAAAGGGTACACAGCAAAAATTATCTACTTCTACTATGTAGGAGATAAACATGCAGTAGTGACCCATGAAAAACACAGCCCACTTTAATCATCAGTCTCAAGATGTATCGTATTCTAAAAAATAGTTGGGTGAGTTTTTTTTCCTTGTTGTTTGTTGGGGTTTTTTTTAAGGAGGAACTTCATGGCTCTACAACAACATTCAAACAGGCTTCCGATAAAATTATCAACGTACCAGTGCCTTGTCAATGAAATGAACTAGCAAGTCATGAGATCAGTGAGTGACAGAAGACAACTCTACGGCAATAAGACATATCTTGACAAAACAGACAAGGAGAGCAGCATTACAGGTCATGCACACAGCTAAAGGCAACTGCAAACAAAGCTTTCAAAACAAAAGCTTGTAGGCAGTGCATTAGACTGCAGAGGGAAGCTATGAACTCAGAACTTCTCTGTGAAAATGTGGAATCTAAAATAATTTTAGGAAAAGAGTACCGGACTTTTTTCCCTTCCCCACGTACTGCTACTGGAAGCTGTAAGACAATGCAAATGCAATTTGCACTTTAACCAGATGTTTCAACCTGAAGCAACATGAAATTATTTCCTATTCCTGAGCACTACTTTAATGGATTCTCAACACTGCTAATGCTTTTCTGGAGTGCTACAAGTAGACAGATTTGGCTGAAGAAAAGCATGCATCTTCTACAGCAGTTTTGAAGTATGTCTTTGTACTGAACTGAGGCAAATTCATCTCCAAATGTTACAGAGATCACAAATCTAGAAAATAAGAGATTTAACTACATCTTAGAAATAAGCTGTGCTTCCTTGGAATCTCAGCTGCCATTGAGTAGAACTGATAGTTGTCCTCAATTTCATCACTGCTTTTTGTGTTGATGACTGAAACACAGAAATACACTACTTTCTACCAACTCTCGCCTTTGCTTTTCAGGTCCAGTCATGTGGCCTCGTGGCCAGGCTCCCTTGATTGCCTGACTCTCTGGCAGCTGTTTTGCTGGCATATGCCAATTAGGCAGCTGTGAACAGTCAGTAAGCTCCAAGGCCCCTTGACACAGAGGACTCTATACTGTTAGGTGGATATACATTGTTGCTCACTTGAAACATGTGAAGCACCCCAATTCTGTCCCAACCATGGGATTGGACCACAGACTTCCGCAGAGGCTACAGCTAGAATCTGAGCCACAGATAGAGCTTCAGTGAATGTTCTGTTGAAAGTGATCGTTTCCACAGATCATTTTTAACTGATTAGTATTTCCTAACAGAAAAACTTTTTCATGAGAAAATCTCTTACGAGCCCTGGCTACACAATATTCAGAAAACAAAACAATCAATTTGAAAACAATCAAACAAAAAACCCACCAAAACAAAAAAAAAACACCCACCCAACCACCCAACACACACACAGACACACAAAAACCACCAAAAAACCAAAGCATCCCCCTTCCCCCCCCCAAAAAAAAAAACCAAACCAACAAACCACACACCAAAAAAAGCCCAGCAAACCACCACACCACCAAAAAGCCCACATACATGCTCTGGGTAATCCAGGCTGATTACTTCTCTTTAACACTAGCATCTTATGTGAAGTCCTGTGAAAAATCACTGCCCTTGTGACACCTCACTAAACTCACAGAATTCACAGAATGGTTAGGGTTGGAAGGGACCTTCGGAGATCATCTAGTCCAACCCCCAACTACTAACTCAGAAATAATGTTCTCTCAATTTTTCATCTGATCTGTATTTAAAAGTTGCCCTTGTATGGCAGGTTTAGCCCCACCCCCCGAAATCCATCCTTCTCCCCATCTCCTCCAGTTTCCTTTGTAAGTAGCTTTTGTGCCCTTATTTTAACCTATCCCTAACTGTTATAAAAATACAGGCTGAATGTTTCAGCATTTACATCAGTTTGTTTATACCAATAAGCAATTTTTTTAAAAAAGAAATATTTAAATTCAAAAGTAGCCTGGAGTTTGCATGGCAGCAGCTTGGCTATGTCTGTAAAATACTACTACATTAATTTTTAATTCTTCAAATAAACATTGCAGACTTGCATTTACAATATTATCCTTAATGCTAATTTTAAACTTTTGTTCTAGCCCTTTATGGAGACTTACAAAACGTCTTTCCTCTAACAGTTTTTACATTTGGTGTTTCATTCTTTTCTTCCTTCTCTTATCTTGATTGCAAACGCCATGACCCCCAATGATCCTGCACAGAACACTTCTCATGTATATCATGACAAGTGTAACAATGCAGACTGTCAGTTGGACTGCAGTCAAGAAGTCACAGGAGTACACCAAAGGAATGTGCTACCTCCAGTATTTTACTATGTGATTGCAGTGTTACCCAACTCTGAAATACTGATAGTCTTGAGAGGTCATGTCAGTGATAAAAGAATGAGCTACAATCTTCTGTATACTTTAGGACTAAAACACAAAAAGCATGAAATCATTCTGTAAAAATAAATCAGCAAAGACCATTATTCTCTATTCATTCATTTATTTACCATCAGCATGTTGTATTCCAGTCTTTTGCTAACTGCAACAGCCATAATTTGTTTCCTATATCCCTCCCACTGTTAAGTTACTCAGATCCTCCCTCGTGTTTCTAGTAATTACAAAGAAACATATGCACTTCTGCTATTATCTATGGTAAAAAATACATTCCCTGTGCATTTACTGAATTTAACAGTTTCCTGTGTTCTAGGAACTTGAGCATTACTGTGCATATCCCGGTGCAGTTACATTATATTACATCAGTACTCCATCGGCTTGAACTGGCATCTTACCTTAATCTACAATACTTGGCAAAGAACTATTTATCAACAAATTAGCATTTGTGTCACTAACGTTTTGTAAGGAAACTGAATCCTGAATTTGTGTATCATTTTTTTTCTGACGCTGGGCTTTTCCTCCTAATGCAAACAGCTCAGACTCCACGTGGATAACTAAAGGGCAAACACTAGACTCATGCATCATTCTATGGTCTATGCTATTCAGGTCAGCCTAATAGTCACAAACAGGTCACTTCTGTAGTAAACATCTTGAATTTCTTAGAGGAACTCTTGACAAAAATTAGAGATTGGCAATGTTTTTGTTTAAGCACAACAGACTTGTCCTGGAGAAAGGTTCTTGACATTCGGAATGAGTTGTGGGACTTGGAGAGTGAGCTGAGCTTGGCAGAGTGATAAGTGGACTGACTGGCAATAATAGATTAAAAAGTGTAGGAAAAAATATGATTCGAATCAGACTTGAAAAGCATTTTAAGACAGCCATGAAGCATGCATGTTAAATCAGAGCGGTGAGAGAAATAGCATGGCTCTTTCTTAGAAGACAAGGTGTTTCAAGATTTCTATGCTCATTCTGAACGACAGCAATAGGTGAGAAGGAAATGTGTCATATAGGCTTTGTCAAAAGAAGGCCTCCGTATATCGGAAGATCTGTTAAACTCTGATAATTTTTTTTTTTTCGTGTTTCTCACAACAGAGCATAGGTTTAGTTTTGGATGGCTCTCAACACATCAGCATTAGAAGTGATACAGTTGAAGTCTCCTAAAAACTGTAATGAAAAAAATCCTGAAGTGAATTCCATAAGCATATTTTGAGGAATCCCCTTAACCAGTCTTTCTCATAAGGTATTTTCTAATAATGGTAAAAGAAAATTAGACAGTATACTGCCAATAAATTTGTCAGTATTTGCAAATATCTTAAAAATCACTGTACTATAACTAACTGCCAAGACTACTCAACTGTTTAGAATTTTTTAAGGTGTCAGCTTTTATTCACAGTAATTGTTAGAGCCAATAGTTTTTGGCAAGTTAACCAAATTCCCAGATGGCATTAAGAACACCTACCTCATCTGAAATCAGATCCTGAGTCACCATAAACTGGTGCAAATCAACAATTCCATGAACAACCAAGTCAGCTGCAACAGACATAAAAATAAATATATTTTTCCCCCTCAGCCTGAAAGGAAGCCATTTCAGGGAAAACACGGAAGTTGAAAAATGAAGACCATTAAATTTCTTTTCACATCTGTGAAAGAAGTTTAACAAATGATTCTGTTCATTTATACGACGAATGACTACTCATAAGCAAGTTTTTTATTATATCTAGCAAGAAAGAAAATAACTTCTACATGTTTCTGTAGTTGTTGTTTTTCCTTCCCTTTTATTCTGATGTTTAGTGTTCATATTTTCAGTGGGAAAATACGACAGCTATTGTACGCCATAAAAAAAAAAAAAAAAGAAAATTAGTCTTATATGACTGTCTTCATGTTTTCATGGCTTTTCTGAACTCCTTTTCACACAATTACCTAATCCACTCATGTATAGCCCCTTTAAAAATGGAACTTACTTTCTCATGGACTAGAAATGAAAAACCTGAACGCAGATAAGCATCCTTAATCTAAAGTATAAACCTAAACTTCCAAACTCTTACCTTGACTAAGGTTAATAATATTTTAAAGACCATATAAGCAAAGGAAAAATGTTCCAAAATTGCTGGAAAATTGGACACAGCCATTTATGGAGCATCTAACAATCAGCAAAATAAAAACTCACCAATTATTCTTTTCTAACTTTCCCATTCAGAAATAACTGGTGATATTTGATGCAGTTGCACAAGTGAGTGAAGATACAGTTTTACATCAGCTAAGGATGTCATACAAAGCAGCCCAATGAAACACTTCAAGGGCAGGATTAACCAGAGTGCATGTGCAAAATTCAAAGCCTCAAATCTCTGACTAGATTTAAGTACACCTGAATTCCATGCATATCTACAACCTTTATTTAAAAGGTTCCCAGATGCATACATTTATCTCAATGAAATTTCATTAAAAAAAGGATTGCTCTCGATGGCACATACATTCAGGAACATAGACTGGTGTGCACTGTAGCAGACTTCAGGGATTCACATCCATGTTCCTATGCTCAGGGCTTACCAGTGGAGATTTAGAAACTAGGTGTCCTTTACTTCTCTCAGAGCTTCAGAGCTTATCTGATTCTTCAAATGAGATGCACCCATCCTATGGTCCTACGAATGCAGCGCTAACCTCTGACATTTAGGTATGATTTCCTTCTCATCATGACTTGGAATAAGAATTTCAGTCTAGGTCCCATAGTAGGTGCTAGTGCCATAGCAATTAACCTGTTGAACACTGAGGTGAATTGCTGGAATAGAACTTACACTGCAGTTTATCATACAATAGATGAGTGCTGACGTCAACCACTCTTCGAGACTCTTTCACCATTTGCTTAAGATATGGTGAGATAATGCTGCTTGTAAGAAACAAATCATTCAACTTTGAGCTCTGCCTATAAAAGCATGCAAACACAAACGGATTTTTAATTCTTTGTACTATTCATTTTTAAAGAGCCTTGTCATTTTGCATAGTTTCTTTCACAGTGGTAAGAGCAAGTTATATTAATGGTTTTATAGGGAACTGCCTTTAACTGTCATATAGCTATGCTTGCATATGCCACTGTAATGTTACTTTACTTTTAAAAGCTGTTTAATGACATCGTAAGTTATACTGAATCTGCTGTTACTAGCCAAACCTCCCTCTGTTTCTCTCCATCCCTCTCCCCTCTACTTCCCTTCCCCCTCCACCAAAACTCAATTCTATTCTCACGCTCACACTGCAATGACGTTGGTGCACTTGCATGCTCTAGTGAAAGTCCCAACAAGGCAGCTGCAGTGTTATTTTCTCACTTGTACAAGACCAATAGGTCTGTACAATCACACTTCACCA
>NW_009649588.1:4026002-4031112 GCF_000708025.1 Charadrius vociferus
TGAAAAGGTTGCTGACGTTGATTTCAACATCCTCTACCTAAGTAATAAAACAAAACATACATTTCCAACTTCCTTGATCATTCAATCTATTGAGCTATAGATTTACCTAATTGGAAAACTTGTTGGACGCTACTACTCATTTCTCCATGAGGCATTAATAGAAAGAACTCATAACTAAGAATTATCATAACTAACTATTTTAAGAAGGCTAATTAACAGGGCTTTGCCAGAGAATATCTACTGAATTGAGCTGTACCAAGAGGTTAGATGGAATAATTAATGGATTCTAGAACTTGGATTACATTTTGCAAAATTGATATTGAACTGCTCAAAGCCTGATACATGTAGGGCACACACAGACAAAGAACTCTACGTATCAAGAGAGCTTTAAATACAAAAGCTTTAAATGCTAGAAGGCACCTGATACTGATATTTCTACATATTTTTCTGTGATCCTTTAGTGAGTCTGGTCCACAGACATTGAAATTCTGCTGCTGCCTCACTTTAGGTGGTTTACACCATTTTGGCACTGGTTCTTGGAATTAAAAGAGGTAAAAAGCATGTAGGTACCTTTTCAAAGTCAAAACTTAAAATTAATTCATGACTTTATGGTGTCATCCTAAGGATACTTGGAAAGTAGTATTATCTACTACAAACAACACAGAAACCTGTACTTCAGCACATTGCTTCTGCATGACAGGCCAAGCAATCCTACATGGTGCGGTTAACTTTTCAAGTTTTCTCTCTTTCCTATAAAGTACCTTAATAGTGTCCAAATCATGTAAGTCAATTGGACATCCTACTGTAAATTAAAGCATGGTTACAAAATGAGATCCCACTTAATATTTCTTTAATGGTTGCTACTGAATGGAGCTTTCTGCATCATGACCAGGTTGAAATCAGTATTTAAATTAATTATGACAGCCATATAAATTAGACATAAGAGACTTCTAAAGCTAATTAGAGTCTGAGAGTTTTAATTTGATGTCTGTCTTGGTGTAATATCTGCTTTATGGATTAAATTAATAAAATTAAGACTGCATCATTATAAATTTCCACTTTCATAGTTCCGTAAGTTTTACAATTACATGCCATATTTGAATGATAATTGAATGAAACGAAATCATTATGTTCATGTCTGCTCTCCTACAGACTTTAAAATAATATTCCCTATTTTGTCCCATTCATAAAAGTCATAGGTGCTACAGTGATCCCAACCCAAAGAGCACCGTACATCAAGGAATTCCTAATCCACATACCTCAGTAAGAGCAGGCCTATGCTGCATGTACAGCATGCTCGTAAGGCCTGTGTCGTACTGTGCATATTCCCTGGTTGCAGCACAAACTTGGTGTGCCAGATGTAACACAGGAGCCTCTATACACAGCTCCCACTTGTTACCAGCTATAACGCAATTTGCATCTTTTGCCTTGATCTAAAATTGCAGCAACAAGTTCCTATGTGATCATCATTTTTGTTTGAAAGAACAAATAATGAATAGAATTCTTTTCTTTCAAGAAAGTCCTATAAAAACCCTGAAGACCAAAAAGAGGGTCCCTTCATGGACAGATTCTTCACAGAATGCTGTGTCCTAACCAAAGACCTGTTCAATGCTGCACAAACCAGGGTTGCCTGTACCTGAAAGGATGTAAGGTAATCTATACTATCTTATCTTTCTTTATAGTTTTAGCTTCAATAAATGGCATTTTAAATAGCATGTTGCAGTTGAAGTGTCTCTCTTACTGGGATCATAATGAACCAGCACCTTCTGGTATGAAACAGCTACCAAGCTATATTTAGCAGATGAATATGCCTAACAGTGATTTTGAACCAGGATTTATGTTAGAGACAGGTAGAATAACAGGAAATATGTAAGAATTATAATTAATGAAAAAGAAGCTTAGGGTCCATTCCAGAGCACGCAGCATTAAGGACAGCAAAGATTTATTGATTTATATCCACTAAGAAAGCCCCTTTTTGCCCCTAAGTTGATTGTGAGTTCTGTATGCAAACTGCACGTGTCACAATATACTTTTTAACAAACGATACATTATGTTTAATTTGAAGTACTTGCAAGATGATCAGACATCAAAACCCTGACATATTAAGCACAGCAATTTCTGATATTATATGTAAATTGAGACTGTCTTCGACTATCAAATGCACTTTTCAGTACATATGTATCACAGCACAGTGTTTTAAAATAAAACTTTAGAATATTCTGTGGAAAACATACTTGAAGCGAAGAAAACACTTATTTAATTTTAAATGGGGACAAAACATCCTGTGACAGCAGATCACAATCTTGGCTTGAAGATTTGCTTTTGACATTTGTGTTTTCACAGGCAATTAAAATTTAATTTGGCCTATGATGAAAAGCAAATCCTTTTATCCCATAGTTGCAGTCACAAGAGGAACATATTGCATTAGAAAGCAGCACTGTAGCTTAAGGTTTCATATTTGACATTTGTGACATCGTAAAAAAAAATAATTAATAGGTAGGAAAGTTTACGCATGTACACCTCATCCTTAAACTTTCCTATCTATTAACTAAATTTGATCTCACTAGTATTTCAATATACAAACTATTCAGATTTTAAGCAGAATGTTTAAAGTGAAGGCTACCTTGTCTATCTGAAATTCTCTGGCATCTTATAATACCAACTAAAGGCAAAAAACCCAATGCTGGAGACATTGGATGAATGATAAATGCAGAAGACAATTTTAATTCATGTAATGAAAAAGTTCTCTACATCCTAACCAAGTATTAATTAACTACTAGTCAGAAGTTAATCTACCGACATTTTATCAAAATCTGCAGACCACCTTGCCAAGCCATACTGCACAACTTCCGAATTTTCAAATTTTAAAGGACAAAAATTTTTCAGAGTTGCCAAAAAATCCATCTCTGCATCAGCATCTACATATTGACAAATCAACTGAAAATAGAAAGTGCACATGTAAGGGTGGCCAGTTACATAGCATCTAGAACTCTACGACAAGGGAGAGTAGAGTCATTTACATATGGTCATCTGTCCAACTTTGTTTCAGTGTTCTAGGATATCAAAATGATGCATAAAATTGTATGCAAGGATCAAACTGAGCTATTCAGTGATGTGAACAGGCTCATATTTGGAAAGACACTAAAAAATAACACCCACGGACTACAGATCTTGGTAGTTATTGTTCATTATCCTTGGTCAACATTCTTCCATATTGGGCACGTTTCATTAATCTCTTTTTCCTCCAAGTAAGAACTTACAGACCCACAAGAATAACAATAGGGAGTTGAGTTCCTTTTGTTATGAACTGAAATTGCATCAGAAATATTCTAGAAATCAGCATCTCCACTGACTCATGAGAAGAACAGCCAGTTTCACCTCAATGAAACTATCCATATTTATGATTGTGGCCCACTCTCATACACATAAGGCACCAAATGGACAGATGCAAACATCAGATAACAACAACCACCTTACTGAGGTTAGATGGAATAAACAGTTCACCTCAAGTGGTCAAGAAAATAAATACATAAATATATATATGTAAATGGGGACTGAAACCTACCATCCTAAGCAAACACCTGTATGCATCACTTGGAAATACTATCAGTATTTACTTTATGCTATAAGCCATTCCTAGTTTCATTAAGTGGCATTTTCTTCTTTCTGGTCTTTATATTTTTAACCACCACTTACAAAATAAACCTGGAGGTTTCAGTCACATATCCAAAAAACAACCAACTATGGACTGGACTATTCCCATTTTTCAAATCTCAGCTAAAATCTGCCATGACTTAGTATTCTCAGTGTGCTCCTGAAACCAGTTGCAATAAGTAAGGCTCTCATATTGGGGGAGGCGGCAGAATCCTCCAAAAATTAGGAGTCGATCTGCTGCATCTTCACTACAACTCAAAGTCTGATTCCCTGCTTCAGGATAGAGACATATCTGGGACAAAGAAGGTAATATATTTTAATTGCCCCATCAGTGAGATTTCTGTGAAAACTCTAGCAAAGGTATTGCCTGGAGTAAGCTCTAGAGTTGAGAACCAAGTATCCTTAGCCTTCCACGGCATCTTTTTATTGGCTCTGCATTTTGTTTGATTTTCCTTATGAGTGGATCTGAACTAGGTCTGATACTCTTGGGCTCTTTCAAATGTCAGCTCAGCATATAGGTGGTCTTTTACCTACTTTATATGGCCATTCCTTGAACAGTACATCTTGTTTTCAGTGGGGCTGCAAATCATGTATGCAATTCAGAGGATTTGTGCAGTTTATGTCCAATGCTCTCAATGTTAATTAGAAACGTTAGTAAGTTTAATCACTAGGAACTCATTTGGTACTGCTCTGGATGTCACCTCTAATTCCATATACACCCCATTGTAATTTAGCATTAATTTATGGCAATTTATACAATGGCATTGCCATAAATCTCAACAAGTGTGATGTATTCAGGGATAAAACCGTTTTATGAAAAAAGATCCAAGAACACAATCACTGCATCATTTTAAAATATAACAATTTGTTGGGTTTTTTTGCTTACTATACCAAATGAAAATGATAGAAAGTGATAATTGGCAAAATTTTTTTGAGCTCTGAAGAATTATATAAAACATTAAGAATTCTTTTACATGGATGACAGGAAAGAGTCGTATCTGTTCTTATCACTCTGCTGCAACAGGCAAAGCAGCTAAATTTTCAATAATAATCATAGACTAACAGCCATATTCATGTAAAATAAAAGTATTTTTCCTCATGTAAAATGCTATTAGCCATATTTGAAGGCATTATGTTCAGATATCATTTTTCCATTACACTAAATGACAGCCATTAAATGCAAAGGCAACTGCATGACAGGGATATTTTTATTACTTCAAAAGGAAGAAAAGGATTAAAATGAGTTTATTCAAAAGTGTGATTTGTCAATTTTTTCTTATCAAGGACTGTGTGGGACAGCTTTAAACCTAAACACTGTGATCTGACCTCCTATTTGAATAAGTTAATGTGATCCAGTGTTCTTAGAAAAGTAGTGAAACCTATCTTTTATATGCAGAAGTCCCAGGAGGAATTTATGCTTTTATACGGTCAGCTGCAAGGTGCCATTTCCTTTTCA
>NW_009649588.1:4031133-4044344 GCF_000708025.1 Charadrius vociferus
TAGAATCTGGTGTATGAGCAACTATATAGAGACATTTTTTGTACGAAGGATTTCTTTCCAGCCTCCTAGGTTTTACAGTCAAATAAATTTTTGCTGCCAGAAATCCCTCTCTTATATTCAAGAGTGACTAATCACCATATTTGATAGAGCAAGCATCTTACCTAAACATCAAATAGAACTATAAATGACTACCTTAGAGCATTAAAGAAGGATTTTAGACACATCAGGTTCTTGCATTATATATCCTAGGAACTGTAATGAAAATAATTTCACGTATGTACATACGTAGAGAGAGGTAACATCTAGCTGGACAAAACACTACTCTGTTAGGGATTTATTTGAAAGGATTATCCTCCTCCCAGCAGCTGTTTTTCACAGGAGACCCTGTATGGTGTATAGCTGCCTATTATTTTTTTAAAAAAAAGTGTTCTCTGCACATATTCTCCCAAATGCTTACAATAATTTACATTTTAAAGCATTTATATAAAAAAGTTGTGGTAATTAAAAGCCAATTACTTACAAACAGAAAAAATAAATCAAAAAGTATAAATTTATTTAGTATCTTTTATATACTGCTATTTTAAAGATCTTGCATCTTTTCCTGATCTTACTGTATAAGCCTATTCCTTTCAGGTTAGAAAATTCTCAAGACTTAAAGACAGGAACTAAAAGTTACGTAGGCCAACATTCTCTGCTAACCTGGATCAACTCTGTTGACTTCAACAAAACAATGCTAATTTCTGTTAGCTGCAAATGTCATTCAGCTGAGAGCGAGCAGAATCAAATAGTTATAGACTAAGACTGGAATTTGGCCATATGGAGCAATCTGAGACAGAAACCTTGAAAGAGTAATCTCTCTGTTGCATTATGGGGCAAAGTAGTTTTGGCAGAAAATAAACCCCCTTGCATTCTAACACTCCTCACCGAGGTGGGAGGCTAGGTGAAGCTAGGTTTAAATTCTGAGTGATGCCCATTTCACCACTATCAGTCCAGGCACATTTAATACATATTAAAGTGTTACGGTTCTGGATACACTAACAGCAGACTGCACCTTCAGCCCAGCCGTGCTCGTGAACTAACACAGCCATGCTTCGGTGGCATTCAATGAGAAAACCCAAATGACTAGCTGCCTACACAGTCCAGTTTATTTAAACAACAGATACACAAGTTCTTTTGGATTCCCGGTGATAGTGACTGTCTGAAAAGCATGTGCAAATGCTAAAGATGCTAGCAATATAGCTCAGTATATCTGTATCACACCTTGAACTCCAAATGACAGTTTTCCCGTACTAGAGAATTGCAGCAGCTTACATAGAAGGAATTTTCAATGATGGAAATTTCACTGTTAATGCACTTTTTTTGTACAATGCAGAAATTCTGTATTAGAGCAGTTACTGATTACTGTATGGACATACTATAGTGGTTTTGCACAGATCATGGTCTTAGGTGTTAAAAAGCTATGCCAGTAATAAGTAATTTAATTGAGGTAATTAATAGGCTAAGTACTTAGTGACTCTGTTTATGGTACAGGAAATGCACAAAGGTAAGTTCTGTAAGTACACCGCAGTAGTATTAAAACTGAATGTAAAAGCTGCAAGTGACTGGTGACTGCTAACAATAGAATGATGTTGACAGTCACCCTTATAACCGTAAGATAATTTGCAAAAAAACCCCAACCTTTTTTCACAAGAATAGCCTTAGTTATTGTAATAGATTCATTTATTTCAGACACTTATTTTACTCAGAATTCCTTTATCAAAAATTCATTCATCAGTATAAAGATACTCTATCCAAAGCAAAACAGTCTTATTGAACAATATTTACATCAATTGTTTCACATTTGCACCTACCTAAAAGATTTAAAATTTACAAAAAGCTTAATTTTAATCAAAGAAAACAGCATCAAAACAGTCAGACTTGTCAGGTTTGATAGCTTTATGGTTTAAGTGAGTAAGATAAACTACTTACTCATTGACTAAATCATTTCTAATCATAATTTCTGTATGCATTTGGACTTTGCAATTTAGAGTGACAGCAGTACAGCCTGTCCAGAAGTAATTGCTATAAATATGCCAGATGTTGTAAAAATCTGGACATATTCATTGTAAAGGGAAAAAAATGAAGCAAATACCGTAAGAATGCAGAAATGCATGATTTAATGGTGAAATCTATATTTCTGGCATCATAGGTCAAAGAAATACAGTAAAAAAGCAGAGCATTTATTAATATTGCAAAAGGTTATTTCTCTTTACAATTTTTGCTAGTGTCTCAACCCTAACAGAGCTCGGCCTGGCTGTAAATTTGAAGGCTTGCTCAAAGGGTACTAGCCCATGGAAAAAAATTAAAAACTGAGTGCATGTGTGCACTTTCCACACATGCGTGGGTGGCAGTAGTAAGGTTGTCCTATTTTTACTTCTTACTATAGCTAAAAGAACATGTATTAAATTTTAAAAAATAAATTAACACTCCACAGTCCTGAAGATATCCCATTGTATCAAGCAGATTCAAGTCAGAAATAAAATCTGAATAAACTCAATTGCCATCTGAATTCAAGCACTGTGACCTCAAGTAATAACTACAGACACACAGGAGTTGAGTGCTGAACTAAATTCCTATAAGCTTTGTCACATAAAAAAAAAAAAAATAAAATATCGAGAACACATGAACAGCAATGGAATATACCAAATATATTGTAACTCCTTAATATTTCTAATGAAGAGGCAAGTATTACAAGGAGTACTGACATAAATAAATTTCATTAAATTAAAAAAGGTTGAGTACACAGAATGTACTATATTGGCATGTCACTGTACATTCTCAGGTATCAAATACATGCTAACTGGCTAGTATGTTATATGCTATTAAAGACAAGAAATGGCCATTTGCACAGGTGTAAGCTATACATCATTAAACAGCTAGTGGAAATTCTGCTCTAGGTTAAATAATAAACAACAACTGAGCCAATAGAATCAGGTTCACTTCCCTTGTCTTTGGTTATCACATAATTAATTACAAACATTTATGGTCAAACATTCTTCTACTGCTGTTACATGTGTAAAGCTAAGAATCAAGACCAGAAACAAAGAAATTACTATCTACAGGATATTGTTGGCTCAAGTCAGACAATACAACTACTACAGACATCTGCATGCCATGGTTTAATTTAAAGAAAGGCTTTTTTTTTATTATTATTATTTTTATTTTTAGTGTAGTTATGAAATGCTTCCAACCCAGTCTGGTGCAGCTGTTATTATTCTACACATTCAAAATATTTACCAACCATTATCATAGAATCTTTGCATTATTTGCCTTTCAGCATCCAAACCCATACAATTGGCAAGACAGACACTCATTTAGCACTCATGGTTGCTTCTTAACCAGATGCTTTAAACCCAACATGTTTCTTTACAACATTCAGGGGGTTTCTCCCTTCAGATATCATGCTACTGATACAGAACACCAGATAACCTCCAACAGCCTCATTCAAGCCCATAGTCAACTCAGAACATAATACTAAAACTGTGTTTTTCCCAGAGAGTTAATTGCTTGTGAAAAAAACCCAAAGAACTCTTCAAAGCGACATAATCAACTCATCATTAATGCAGGGACAGAAAGCACAGTGCCAATATCTTTTTAAAGGTATTCCTCCAAGAAGCATAAAATACATGAACTATTTTGAGAGCAAATCTGTCAAATATCTAGATTTCACAAGACTGTAGAAAAAAGGGCTCTAAAAAAAAACCCCAACCAATCTACACTGAAGCAACAAATGCAAACAACAGATCATATCTGTAACTGATGTTGATCTGCATCTAAATTTGGTCAAAGTGTACCAACAAAATCCTGATTTTAATGTAAATATATCTAAACCAACATTATACAAAATACAAACTTTAATAACGAGGTGCCATTCAAACGCTTTTAGCCTCCTTAACCTACCATTTGATAAAACCCACGTTTTTAAGGAATCTACTCTGTCTCTTTAATGATATCTAGATATTTGGTTAAATGAGTAGTAATGGTTTCTCTGAAATGTTCAGACATCTTCCTGTTCAGTCCTGACAGGCCCCTTCCTTTGTAGTGCCACTTGTTTATAACAGAAAACTGACCAAATCCTCCTGCTTTGGCAGGAGCAACCCAAGGGCAATGAATCTTTGTCAGTTAACTCTAAAAGATCATAAACACCAAACGTAAATGGTTATTTATCTATGTCTACTATTTTGAGTTCTTTTCATAATGTTACTAGATTACAATAGGTAAGATTAATGTGATAATTAACTTACATAAGATACCTATCACAGACTGTTTTACTGATAACAATGGATGATTCCTAACATAATTCTTTCTATTCATAAATGAATTCTAAATAAATCAGTCATCTTTTAGCTCTAAGAAAAATGTATCTAGGAGTAAACCACACCGTACAGAAGCTTGCTGAAGAAACACTGTTTTGAAACTGGTACAGATTCTGCTGTTGTTACTTGAAAGTTAGTACTGCACTGTTTGTTATCAGTACTAGTGAACTCTCTCAAACCACCAGTGAATTAGGTCCTAATAAAAGGAAGGGGACAAAAGCCGACATCCTCCATTGTTTGGAGCACAGAAATAAGATATTACATTAATAACTAAGTTAAAATAAAACCCTATGCATGAATCAGGTATTTGCTTTTCTACTTTCTTACTGAGTCCTCCAGTATTTTCCTCACTGTTACTTTATGAAACAATTACAGTCTTCAGCTTGCCATCCTTCTAACTCTGCCCAATATTCAGAAATTATGAGATCACCACTAATTAAACACAGAGAATCAGTTTCTTGAATTGTGTAAGTATATATATTACAACCTGTATTATCTGAAGGAGAAGTGTACCATAAAGCACCATTGAATCAAGTGATTTTTTAGTGCCATGTATCCTATTACCTGTCTTTAAGTTCTAAGCAAGGAATTAGTTCTATATACTTTCACAAAACTGGTACTCTTGTCTGACAGACAGGAATAGTATATAAACATCAAACTAAAGATACTCTTGCTACACAAACTTGAAAAGATCACACAATATTATCAATGTATTGGCAAATGTGAATGGAAAGTGGTCGGTTACTGGTTTCTGAGACCATACAGGTAGATGGCATTATGGAAAAAGGAGATGATGTAGTTAGATATGTTCTGAGAACATCATCAATCATATGCTAACTTTCCCTTAAAATCACAAACATGACAGCTATCCTACCGGGTCTCAAATGCAATGAAATGAGGGAAAAAAGTACAGGGAAAGCCATACTCAAGGACAAGAGAGAATGAAGACTGAGAATCTGGGAAGTCTGCCTTCTTTCAAGGGAAAATATTCACAAGCACGTGTTGTCATGAGAAGGACTTCATCTGCTCGGGATTCACAAAATGGTGCTAAAGAAAATAAAATTTTTCTTCTGTAAATGGACAGGACAGAGCATAACAGATCTCAGAACTAAAGATGTTACAAACAATTCTTATGTTCAATTACTTTCCAGTGTGGAAAGCATAAGTTTATAATTTTTTCAAAATATTTTATCCAAAAAGTGACTTCACTCAGGCATCAATTCACTGATTCAATGATTGATTACAGTAATCAACCTCTTCACAAGATGTATACACAAACACACTGTGGAGAAATCCGTTAGGTATTTTAAAACTTCCTACTAATTTTACTTTTCAGCTGAAGCATAACATTAATAAGACTGCAGTCAAAGGCTAAGAACATATGTTATTTGATGTCTTAGATGAATCATGCTATGCAATAGATGTTCTGAAGTCTCATTTTTAAGAGGATCATCAGTGTGAAAGCTCTTAATACACTGCTTTACTCTGTCAAGATTTCTAATACCTCCAGCTAGACTGCCTGATACGCCTCAAGGTAGATCTTCCTTGTTCTCACACAATCAAACACATACAGCATCATAATGAGTGCATGAAAGACTGACATCCATAAGGTGCCCCCTGCGAAACATTTCTCTAAAGTCTGATTATTCCAGGGCCCGAGCATAAAAGTCACAGTTAATGATGTCAGCTGCCACAGCACGGTTCCTCAGGCATTCCTCTCCAAGGTCATTCAGCAGCATTTTATGTGTCACATCTATGTTTATTATTGCCTTTAAGCACAAATGCAATTATCTGTCCAGTGTGTCCAGACTTCTGAGGTTGCATAATGGAAGCCACTAAACATGAAGTCACAAAACACAGCAATCCCTAATCTTACAAACAAACAACACTTCTGTTTTCTCCAGAAATAAAAATATCACCTTTAACATTATTTTATTCTTTGGTTTTACAGCACTTACGGCAAAGATCACTCAAAATTGCACCTCCCTGAAATGAGTAATACCTAATCCTAAGTATAAAGGTTTACAGATTGACAGTTAAACAGCAGGTACACATGAATGAGAAACTGTGGGAGTTCAAGGCCTGTCAGTGATCCAAGGCTAACGTACATAAAGGCTTACTACTGCAACAACTTCTTTTTGAAAAGGGGGGATGGAGATGGAAGTAGAGTCACAGTGAGCAGACAATTAGGAAAAAAACAGTTAAAGTAATGGATAACTGAAACTGCTCCAGTGAGGAATGAGCAGTGGAACTTTACCAGGACAGCACATTTAAGACAAGTATGTTTTAGACAATTGTTTCATGTCTTGTTAAGAGTGAATGCAGGTTTCCCCATCCTCAAATATTCAAGGAAAGAACTAATACTCTACACAACAGAATCCTACATGTTCTTAGAAGTAGATGTAAACTCAGCTGGGGGGGCGGGGAAGACTAGGACTTTCTTCTGTTTTCCTTTATTGTTGTTATTTGGGTTATATCCTACGACATTTTCATTTACGGTCTTAAAAAACTGTGATTAACAAACTTGCTGGTCACTTGTCTATCTAGCAACACTTAGCCTTTCAAAGCTTTATGCTGGTGGTCTAATAAGAGTGGTCTGAATGTCCTCATAGAATTCAAAAATATACAAGCTAAGGTCTATTTCTTTTCAGAAGAAATGCAGCTCATTTCTCTTAAGTCCTATTTGTGCGTATCAAAGTCTTCCAGAGCAAAACGCATCCCAGACAAATAACAACTGCAGCCAATTGCTAAAGTTTCAATCAGCACGAAGCAAATGTTTGACAGCATGCGTACTTGCTGCCCCCGGGGCTTTCAGTAAATAGTAAAAGTGAAATATGCCACAACTAAACCATGAGAAATTTCAAAATACTTCTCAGCCATGGAAAAAAAGATAAAGCACAGATAAAGTTCCACAAAAGAACTTTAAGCTATTTTGCTCAAAACTCAAGAAGTCATCAAGATGAAGAGAGAACCATGTAATACTCTGGATGCAGAATCTCACTAATTGGCTTATGCATGTCAGAACAGCATGGAAAAGAAACAGCTTAGAAACCACTGTCTCAACTCCCACACATATTCTTATGCTCAATAAAAGAATGAGGAAGTGTGCAGTCATGATGTCAGTGTGCATGTTTGAGAAACAAATTGTGACAGACATTGCCACCATCTAACAAAACTGAAAAATAGTAAAGTCAGAGGTCATGTTTGCTCTCTCACTAGTAGCACAGCAAGGTCTTTATACAAGGCAACATCAAAGCATTTGCCTTGCTATTACTTTGACACTGTTTTCCCAGATACCACCCCTTACAAGAATGGTTCCATTAATTTTTAGGCACTCACAGCGCTCAGTTTATACTCACTTCCAATCTCTTTCTTCCCTTATGACACTTGTTGGAAAAGATTTCCTTTTTCACTTTTGAGAGTTGTGGAAGACCATAATCTGCTGTCATGCCTAGTTAAGTATCAGATTCCAGTGATTAACAGCATGTGGGTTCAGATCCAATGTGACAGAGGATTTAATTCTCAGGAAAGGATAACCAAAAGGCTTCTGAATACTTGAATCAGACAATGGTGAAATGAGTTTAACTTTTTTTTTTTTTTTCTCTTATACAACTCCTACCCCTTCCTTCTCCTCTTAGGGGGTTAAGCTCTTTGCTATTTAAAACCTGTTTTCATACTTCATGTAACACGGGCCCACCTTTCTGAGAAAACTGCACAGTTGAGACTAACTATGAGAAGGTACATATGCTACGGAAAATAAAAATGGTATGTAAAGGTGAAATTGTTAAGATAGGGAGAGTTAGCAGCATAAGGATTCAAAAGGGGAAATGCCAACATCAAAAGCTAGAAAACACAAAGAGGAATGTGTGGCATATGAAGAAAACAACATCCATTATATGTATTAACCATTATTTAAACTTTTACATTGCATATTTCCAGTTTAGAAAGCCTCTCCGACCGTGACAGAATACTCTTCCCTCTGAAGCTGTATTTTGTATTACATACAAAGTTTGTTTGCCAGCAAAAAATATTATCTTGTCTTAAATGCAAACAAAACATTGCCACTAAGGGAGACACCATTATTTTAGTATATATATCAAAATGTATATATTTTTCATTACATATCAATGTTGTGCATAGTTGTAGGAACACATACGAAAACCAACAGATTGCCTTCCTCCACAATCCAGAATTACTGGTCCACTGAAAAGCACCATCCTTAGGGTGAGTTTACTTGCAAGTTAAGAACCTAGGACTAACTGAAATAAGTTACTTTAACGAATTAAAGTAACTGTGGTTATGTACAAGTAAATGATCTATAATCCTAGGATGATTGTTATCTTACTCCCTTACCATATATTAATAAAAGCGAGAATAATGAAATGAAGAATGTATATTGCTCTTTAAAAAAGACACATCTCACTCACATTAATGGAACATAAAAAGGAATTTAACCTTGTAGTGTGTTAACAAAGTATTGCATTTGAAACATTTGAACTAAGTAATAAAGAAGTTTCAACATCATTGAAGTTGTGCTATATTTTTCAAAAGTACCTGTAAGGCCAATTCTAAGCAATGACTAAGACGCTACCAAAATTTAGGAAAGGTACAATAAAAAGAAAAAATATAGTCAATAGGTATATCTTACAAGTCTCTATGTAGATTAGCGCAGGGAATAAAATATATATGAGGTGACTAGAACATGAACTGAATAACTGAATAAAATAACAATCTAGTTAAAGGAGATTGTATTTGCCTTGAAAGAAAAAAAAAAAAAACCAACCTGTATCAATTATCCATCTGCCTTTCATTGTATGGGAACCAACCAGCCTACAAACATTTTATTGTAAATACATTTATGTTAACCAATAAAGCATTAAATGTTTAACGTGACTTTTTTTATTGTGCCGTCTATAATTCCCTGAATCATTTTATTTATAATGGACCTCAATCCTCAGTGAGGATTAAAAAATCCTCAGTGAGTGTTAAAAAGAAAAATTAATTTAAAAATAGATTTTTTACTGCCCTACATGCTTATTTGTGAACACTTGCTGGGACTGGTTTTTAATCAATAACCACCGGCTAAGTTAAGTTAAAGTAACAAAGTTACAACAAAAGGGGGTGAGGTGGGAAGAGATAGCTGTCCTAACCAAGTAATTCACAACATTCCTATAAAGAAAATAGATCATAAAAAAGTCTGGGTGACATACAGATGAATGGTTCCCTGGAATTCCTTTAACTGAGGTAATCTTCATTACGATCCATTTTAGCACAACAAATCAAAATGGTTAATAGTACTAGAAGTTATACACAGAAACAGCCCAGAGCTACTCTTCTTATATTTCTTCTATGACTTCTGCTTTGATGAAAAAAAGTATTTTTATTTTAAAGTTTTAAAAATCCTCCTAATCCTATAATTTCGTTTCTGATGTAAATCCATTGTTAGAGTATAATTACTTCAAAATGTCTGGTTAGAGGGACAAATCTGGCAAAGCAACAAATGTTTAATTCACCTTGTTCACCTAACAACATTGAGTAAAACATCCAGTCCTACAGGTACTTTAAACGCAGCGCAAAGATCGTATGCTAGCTTCTCATCCATGAGGTGACTAGAACATGAACTGAACAGAACTTACTATTTCTACCCCAGACTGGACAAAGAATAAAGCAGTTTTCTTGCGTTTCCAACATCCCTTTGTGTCATGACTGATACTTTCACCATTTGTCTTCTTCAGTTAGGACAATAGCTACTGCTCTATTGCATCAACTGTACTGTGGTGCATCTTTATAGTATGTTGGTACTATGTAGCGTAGTAGTAGAAGTTGCAAATTTCTAAGTAATTTTTTTCTTTCTCAGCATGCCAAAGCACATACCTAAGAGGCTGCAGAGGATCTCCCTCCTTTTGAGGCTTAGATTCAAACCTCACACTGAGAAGCCAAAGTAATGTATTAAAAGTAATCCCCTTATTTCATCACGGTTCTGGAATTTTGCACAACCATTCTAAAACAGCATTAAAACAGCACTTTATTGACGTTGTAACCACTCGGGCACTTGAGCTGACATTGTAATGACTCCTCTGGGGCTGTTACCCCATCGAAAGAAGTATGAGAGACACTTCATTGACACTGTAACAGCTCCAGTGCCTGGAACCTGACGATAATGACTCCTCTGGGGCTGTTACCGTGTCAGTGGAAATATATGTGAGACACTTCCATTGATGTTAAAAAAAGTGCTTACACCAGTATCGTAAGTAAAACCCCAGAAATCTGGCAATAAAAATAAAACTATCAAGCCAAACAAAAAAGGTTAAAGTGCTCAAGGAAAACAGAATTTTTCAGGAGACTTGTATGTTTGTTTCAGCTTCACTGAAACATGCCTGTATGTACACATGCTACCAGAAAAACCCAAATTAACACCTGCCTCCTCCCAGACAAGAAGTCAGCAGGCACAGAGGAAGGATGCCCAAAACTGCTCCTCAGCCTTAAAACTATAGTGAAGGTACTAGCCCTTTATGAATTGTACTTGTAATAAACTTCGTATTTGTTACTTCTGTAGCAAGAAATGTTTTAATTAAAATTTCATAACTTCTCAAGAAAAGTAACGAATGGTTAGGAGTCCAAATTAGTAATTTTTATTCTATGTGTTTTTCATGATTTACTGGACCTGTTTGAAAAGTGCATGTTAAAAACCCGTACATTCTATAGTCCTAATCCTTCAAAAAATAATGTTCCTGAGAAAATTTCTCATGTAATGAATTTATTATCTGAGGTCACAAACTAAATACCAATTCTTGTGCAATTTGTTAAACTAAAATAATAAATCCAATTTGCTTTCAACACATAATCTAACAACTGAAAACTATATTTACTATTAGAAACCATCAATGAGGGCCTTTTTGTTTTAATTATTTTTTTAAAAAAGAATTTTACAATTTTCTCTTTGCACTCACTTTAGGGGCTCAATTTTTCTGTTAAGAAAATCCCCTTCAATAGATTATCCAAGGAGTGCTTTTGTAGATTGTACAAGACTTCCAATGTTCGTGTGTTGAACACTTATTTTTATTCAGCGACTAACACTAGTCAGAAGTAACCTATTAAGAAGTTATAATCAGCACCTTATGTGGTAATGCATTAATACCTCAGATGCTACTCAGATTTTGCTATTACAATTTTACTTCAATTAGAAGCTGTCTACTTTTGAACTTTCTTGCTCTTTTCTATTTAGGGTTGGGGGTTTTTTTGCTTAGAATTTACTTGGAAATCTAACATTAAGTTTCTTTTGTAATGATATTCACAGACGTTGGACTGTAAAACTCTCTTGCAAACCAAATATAGTTTGGCCTTGGAGACAAATCATGGAAGAGACACCTATGGAAGCCCACACTGAGCTACAGAAATGACTGCTATGCTGTGACTGAATCACAACAACTTCAAGCATCTTGAAGAGACATTACTTGTCACACACCAGATTATACTAGCAGTAAGAGAACATAAAGAAAAACAGCCTTAGTAACCCACAATAAAATACATTTCAAGGGAAAAGTTACTGGAAATATGGAAGGCACCTGAAACAAGCTTAAGCAAAATTTTCATCTAGATGTGCAAGTAATGAATGCCTGTGAAAAGAAGGCAAAAAGCTATACCTTTACACATGTGTATTTTGTACCTGCATACAAGGCTGTGAAACTGTCATACACACATCTGAGCCACACCATGAAGCAAAACATTGGCTTTATTTGAAGTAGAAGCTCCAAACAAATGTGAAAATATGAATGTGCTTTGTAACTATCCAGAGGCTGAAGATCAGGGCATTCTTCAAAGGGGAAATCCTGCTATAATGCTTTATTTAGAAACCAACCTCCCCACATGTACCAAGCTAGGGGGAGAGTTGCGGTAGGGACTGCAGAAAGCCCAGAAATAAACCTGTCAAGACAGTCAGATTTTTCCCTGCAACAGAAGCTCATCAAAGGAAAGAAAATAATAATAATTAAAAAAACCACCGAAACAAAGAGCCCACTAGTACTAAAGAAATTAGCAGCAAAGATTAGATTAGAAGCCTATCAAGTCCTTGCTCTTATCAACAAGCTTCACGTGTGGTACAGGTGGGGTCAAGATAACTCAGGAAAAAAGCAGAGAAGGAAAATCAATTTGTAGTTTGTGAAAACAGGGACTGTTTAAGATACTGATCATGTTTATTGCTCTGAAACTCATTAGGTACAAGAATCCACATATTGAGTAAATATCATGATAGCTAAAAAGGAAAGAAGAATCCAAAGTTTCTAAACAGGTGTAAGTAAAACAAAAACATAAGGAAAAAACCATTTCCCAACGACAGCGGTGCTGATGGGTCAGCTGCAGCGCTCCTCTTCCCCCGCTTCATGTATCCTTAATGCACAGTTATAGACAGAGGCCAAAAAAAAAGAGCACGATTTGTGTATTTTCCAATAACTCTTTGTGACAATGATTTCACTGCAGCCTCTATTTCTGATTAAAGAGAGGTATTACGTGTTTATACCGACGACACCTGGACCAAGTGAAAAGCTGCTGAGAAACCTATCACCAATTAAGTAAAGCCATTAGCAAGCGCTGGGGTTCAGTGAAGAATTTCAACATGTGCTTGACTTCAACAGTCCTTAAACTTGACAGAAAACAACATGACTTCAGCAGATAACAAAAGCTAAAAACAAGTTCCATGACATGAGTGGACAAGCAGCTTTATCACCAGTAGCTTTATCTGCAACAAATGCCAATTTCAGCACAGACGCGGCTGAATTTTACCGCTCGCCCAAAGCATACGGACACAGAGACAGCTTCAGTGTAGAAACAGCTAATAAAGTCAGCTTTAAAACGTACGAT
>NW_009649588.1:4044579-4252432 GCF_000708025.1 Charadrius vociferus
TCCGGGCGGACCGCACTGAGGTATCTCAGAGGCGGCGCGCGCCCCTCCCGCCCGCCCGCCCTGCGGGTTTCCCTCCCCGTTTCCTCAGCTGAGTTGAGCAGCGGCGGCGGGAAAAGGAATTACTTTTACCTCACACCTTCGCACGCATCGAGCGGGTGTTAACGCAGAGCAGCTGTGCGTGTGGTGGCTTTAACATCTCCTGGGGTGCTTCGGCTGAAGTTGAGGGAGCAGAGTGCTGGTGGTGGTTCGCTGAGGGGAGTTCCTTAACGTTTCTGGAATAGGTTCAGGTTGTAGGTCTGCTGAGGAGATGCTGTTGCCTCAAGTCAGTCTGCGGTGCGGTTTGGTAGGGACGCGGAGCATCTTTTGCACCCGTGAGTGCTGTTTCGTATGAGGTGAGTAATTCTTTTCCTACTGCTTGTTGAAGTTTAAGGTCGGGGCTGCAATTTGCAATGTAATTTGGGCACTGAAGTGATTGCGAACCTCATGCAGTCAAATCTTGTGTGTTTAATAAAACTCTGGATGTGGGCTTGCAACATATGGAGTTGGCTTTCTAGGAAAAAAAGGAAAGATCTCAAAACCCAAATTTTTAGCTAGAGAAGTGGGACATTCACGTGAAATTCTAAACCTATTGTGGACTTGTTTGCACTGAGTGTGAAATGATAGCTTCTGAGCTTTTAAAAGCTTATCTTAAAATGAGTAAGTTGTTCTCTACTAGCTCTATGAAAAAAGCCAGTGTAATTTAATGGCTTGGTTGTCCATTCATTAGCTACTTGAAAACTAATAATTCAGGAATATAATAAATGTTTTAAGTACTGATATCATTACTATTAGTGGAATATAGAAGGTTATATTTATTTTAATACTGGATACTTAAACATATATTGGCTGCTGCCTGTGTAATACAAATTTATTCTATATTGTTTAGTGTCATAAGTTAGTCGCTTAAAATGTTTCCATAGTAGCATGGCTGTAATTAACTTGAGGCTCCTTATATAAAGGTATTACAAACTTCCAGGCATATGTTATGTGTGCTAGTGTATACCTTGTATAATATTCACCCTGGCTTTAGATAGGTTTTGAAAGTGTTTTTTTATTTTTATTTTAAACATGGGTGTGGCTCAGTGGATTGCATGTGATAACAAGTGCTATCTTAAGAAAAATACCATGATAATAATAAAACTGTGTGATGATAGCAGACTTAGCATGTTATACTGTTAACATTTACTGAATGTGATATATAAAAATCTTTTAGGGGTATAGGTAATATTTTATTTTAGCAGAAGGTGGAATAAACAGTCATAATTACACACAGGTAAAAACTTGTAGCTTCGTGTGTCTCAGTTTCATGGGGGCAGCACCTGTTTGTTGCATATATGCAAAGATACAGAATGTAAAGCTTTATGAAATTTTACATAAAAACTCTTGCTTGTATATTTCATGCTTCTGTTTACTAATGCTACCATAGTAAAATATTTTAAAATGAAAAAGCTTCACATTAATCTGCTTGAGTAGTTAAAACAAGAATTTGCTGGAAAACTTGTTTATTTTTTCATAACATCATTGTCTTTGATACTTTGATTTTTATCCTGCACTAGTTTCTTTTGGTGTTTGGAGCTTTATTTTAGGCTTGGACCACAACACATCCTGTTAATTTAGGGCAGCTCCATTCTGCTCTTGCTGCAATTCTTTCACGGCTGTGTCTATTAATGTATGTATATATATAACTTTCAGGCACAAAACAAGCTTATGAAGAGTAGGTTAAGCAAGAAAATGATGCGAACATTAATGTGTTTATAACTGTCATTCCTTTATTTACCGTGCAGTGATGAAGACATGTAATCTCTACAGCAAAAGTCTGTGATTCTTTGCCAGCTGGCTGCCTGCCTTAACTTAAGGGAATAGTAATAAATGAAGCCCAAGCAAATGGCCACCATCTGGGTAAAGCTCAAGTGAGCTTGTTTGGACAAGGCTCCAGGGTCATGTAAATGAAATGGACTTTAATGTTAAGATGCATCTGTGAACATACAATTCCTCCTTATGTAAAGTCTGTCTTGATTAAGTGCAGGTGCAGAAAGTTGGCAGTATTTATAAACTAGATATAATTTAGAGTTTTTAAAGATGAATGTTGTTTGCGTGTATAAACAGCCTTCTGATGCCCATCTTTCAAAGAAGCCTTGAAAACAGAAAGACACTATTAAAAACAAGTACAAAGGAAAAGGGCATGGGGCAGGCGTATGGGTAATGCCTTCTACTGGGCTTATTCATGCATGTTGATTCTCTATTATTTTTGTCAATACAAAATAATACCGATGCTTTCCTGTAATTAAGTACTTGTACATTTGTTAAGATTTTAAGATATTTTTATTTTGAATGCAAAACAGAAATGTTGCACTTAGAGTATCAGATGTGAAGTGTGTGTACTTCTAGGAACTACAATGTAATACATCGTTAAAGGTCTCATATTTTGAACTCCTTGCTTTAGTTGAATCCAGATTTAGTTTTTCTACTTCTGATTGCTGAAATTTATTGTTATATAGTATTTTAACCTTTTTGAGCCACTTGTATTTCAATGAGATACTTTGTATTTGGCTTTTATTTTTGGATCTCATTCATTAAAAGACTTAGCTTTGAGATGATAGTTAATTATTGATGAAGTTAATATAATAATTGAAGTTAAAATAATGCATGACTCTTGGCGTATTACTGTATTTTACTTTACCCCAGTCTGTGCTTGATGGTAAATGTTCATTTGAAAGAACTCGGTACGTCTGTGTATCACTTGTAACATTAGGAATCTTACCTTTTTGTTGCTTGACTGACCATGTTTTTTCCGTACAAAGCCATTAGCCCCAATATAATTTTTGACTAGTATGAGTATTATTCATTTATAATTATGTCTGTATGTATATTATGTCTGTATAACTTTATTTCTATATATGTTGTATATGCAAGTGTTCCATGTTTCAGAAAAACAAAACCAAACCTGCATCAGTGTAACATCGCTGTGAAAATACATAAGCCTACACACAGTAAAGACCACTGTGAGTTTATGCTGTCAATTATGGATGATTCAAGTTTTATCAGCCTTCTTAAAAATATGAATGAACCTAAATTCCTAGTTCACAGCTTCATATTGAAACTTCTTTGGTGGATTCTGACAGTACAGCAACCATGATCAGCACTGCCATTTCCATCCCCTGCTACACACCCCCCACCCAGATGAATTTCCATTTATGCTTTTTTCCTTATTTGTACAGGACCTTATACCTGCATTGGAACTTATTCTTATATGTATTTCCAGGAAGAAAAGAGGGGTAACCTGTTTCTGCCAAGTACACTTAAATTCTCTAGCACCATACAGTCACTGAGTAATGCCTCAGCTGGACTTGCAATGCATTCATCCAGTACATTAACAGAACTGAGACATAAGCGAGGACTCTCGTGGCTCATGAAGAGCAACTCTTCCAGCTGAAATAAAGGGATCATCCTTCTCATTGAGCCAGTGGGAGCTGTGCTAAACTTCTCGTCTGGAAGTCGCTCTTTGCATCTTGCAAGAGACTGATATAAAATCATTCCTTTGAGGGGAGTTGGGGTGAAGAATTTGTTTGGGAATAAAGCAGATTCCCCTCAAAACTATGCACTTTCTTTTAAAATCCAGTTACCAAAACAACTGTACAGTACTTTTGCTCTCAAACAAAGTACTTTTTTTGTGTATTAGGAAGCTTGCAGTCCAGGACAGAAGCTGATTTACTTTCCCTGAGGAAACGCACCATATGACATGCAAAATGTCAGGGAGCGAGGAATACAAACTGGAGTTGTAAAACCACATTAGAAATAAAATAGCTTATATTCTTTCAGAGTTCTTAACTTTTTTTCCTAACAAATAGGAAGATTAAGTCAAACTGTGCCATTAACAGTATCAAGGCAGTCATCAATAGGAGAGATTATTGTGGCAGTGGCTCTGATAGATTATAAATTATGAAAGGGTTGAATGCCAGACCCTGATACCCTCAGGCACATGTAGCTACTAATCACTGTGAAACCTACAGATGCCATATTTACATCTTCTACTAAGATACTCTTGTATGGTGCTGATTGGCAAATACAATATAATAATGATGATGTACTGAGATAGTGCATTCTATATGCAATAATTTAAGGATCAGATTCTTATTGCCCACTGACAACTGAACAATAGTTTCAATTTTATACCTTCCTCTGCGTTATTATTATCCTATTTCTGCATGTTACCGTTATCTCGCACACACACACACACCCCCCCCCCCCCCCCCCCACACCCTTTTTTGTTACACCAGCCCCCCCCCCCCCCCCCCCCCCCCCCCCCCCCCCCGCACCCTCACCCCTTTGTTGTAGTACAGCAGATCTGCTAATATATGTGTGATCTGTTATTGGTTTAATCTAATAGAGAGCCTTCCACAGTAATAATGCAATACTATAATGCCCCCATACTATTGTGCAATGAACACACCTTGTCATAGTAATATAATTTCAAGTTGTCATAAGCGTACTTTGTCAGTTTTAATATCAGAGGTGCCAAAAATTTCAGTCTGAGAAGTTTTTGTATTAGAGTAGAAAAAGTAGCTGTTGTTGGATAATAACTTCTAAAAAGAAAAGTCAAAAACCAAATAACTTCTGTTTTATTTATCTTTTAATGTGCGGTAGCTCAGTGAAATTGAGTCCCTGAATTAAGGACGTGAAATTAAACTATTAAAGAAGCCAAGGTGAACTGAATCTAAGTCAGTCATTTATATTTTTTACTCACCCGGCTGACGATTTGAACTGAATTTAGTGCAACCAAATCGCATATTGCTGTAATATGCATGATTACCGCTTAAATGAATGAAGTTTGGATCAAACACAAGGCAGCAGACCTTATCCAATGCATCCATAAAGTTTTAGGAGAAATAGGAAAGAAGTATTTTTATGTTTTTACATAGCAATTTTAATTTACAGACAGGTGTTTCTGTTACATGTTTACAATACAGTGGTGCTATTCTTGTATGTTTTTAATATTTTTGTAGTTTAGGGACAGAATTAAGTACTTGAGTGTCCCAAACTACTAGAAAAATACTGACTTTTCAGTGTCAATCACTATTAAGACATTCAGCTAGGAATGGAACATGCTACATACTTCACATTCATGAGCTGTACACCGGTACCATGTTGTTTCCAGTTGTGCAACTAACTATAGTTTCAGGTGGTACAATTTGTAGGAAACCATGTCAAGGAACCTGAATATTCATCTTGTAGTTGCGATAGAAACTTTTGTTGGTTTGCGTGCTTTTTCCTACTAGCAGAGAAAGTAATCCTTAAGTGATCTGACATAGCTTATTTTAAAAATATACGCATAAAGCGTCATTCTTGCAGGCCAGTGTATGTTCTTAAATATTCACATGAATTCAGCTTCCACACTGTTTCTAAAATACCAGGTTAATATGCCTCTAGAATGGAAAAACTACTTTTGGCAATTACACTAGGCAGTAGTAGTTGCATCATCATGGTATGATTATTTTATTCTTAAAAGTTTATAGGAAGAATTCATAGTAACTCGATCATATTGCTAATGGCTAATTTATTATTGTTTAAAATGTTCTCGACCATTCTGACGGAAAAAAACATCCAATGCAGTCTAGGGACATCAGAGAATCCTTTTATGCTGCTATACAAGCAAGTAGAATACTAAATCTACATTTGAAAATCACAGAAAGCTTTCTGAAAATGAAAATACATTTTCATTTAAAAACATTGCAATAGAATTTCATACATTAAAAAAAAATAATAAAAAAGTTGCTTAAATTCATGGTAGAGTGAGTTATTCTAGGGAACCCAGAATGCCCCTTAATCTGGGGCTTAACGCAGTTTTAGGTGCCTGGAAGTTAAATCATAGCAATGTGTAAATTTTATGCTACCTGGGTTGCAGAGTAAAAAGCAAAAATCTGCGATGTCCGTGCTTCTGGGTTCCTTTATGCGTGTGCAGAGTACAAATCTCAGTTGGGATCCAGAGACCCTGATGTTTATTGTGTAGTCTTCGCAGTTAGAATGCTCACTTACAAAGGGGGGGGAGACCAGGATTTAGATACTTGCTTGGTGCCTCCCCTTATTTAGATATTGAGTTTCAACATATGAAGTTCTGATTTTTGAACCAGAGATCTAGCTCAATATGAGCACAGGCATAGCTCCAAGTTCAGCAACTTGAATATTAAAGTACATAGCAGCTTTAAGCACTTCTTTCATGACACCAATGTCTTCTTTCATGTCACTAATCATGACAGTAAACAGCTTTTCAACTAACACTTGGGAACCTAAATTCTGTATAACTCAATTCTTAGGCAGGTCTGAGAGCCTTACTGGATCATGCTGTTAGCCTGGATAAAAACTTTGTAGAACTAGTTTTTAAAAGTTTCATCTGTTGAGTCAGTGTGATTTGGTTTAATCTTGAGTAGACTCTCAGGCTTTAAAATACTGGAAGTATTTGTGTTTTGTGTACTGATAAAAATATGAAGGAAAACAGTTAACAACATACTGTCCTGCAGGCTTGAGACATATCTGAAATGCAGATACTATTGCTCTTTTACAGTCTATTATTGCCTACTTGCTGAAAAGGACCTTGGTACTTCAGATTTTTTCATTAACACTAATAGGGTTAACATTTAGTCAACTATTTTCTTTACTAGGGGAATTTCAGGGGTTTAATTACAAAATTAGAAATACCATAAAATGCCCATTAATAGTGAAGAAATGAAAAGGATTTTTCAGCTCTGTTGTTTATAATTATTTGCCAATTTAAGGTATCTATTCTTATCAATGGTTCTAAGCACATCAAAATGATAATGAACTTTAGCAACGAAATGACACAATTGGCTGTGAGCAATTGTAATCACTGTCAGTCCAGCTGAGAATGAAAAAGGGAAATCCTTAACTCTGCACTGGAGTTAACTTTTCTGGCACCTGATGATTCATTTATATTTCAGTGCAACATTGGAAATGGATACGTTTTTCCACTAGAAAATAGAGTTTACAGTGAATCAAGGTTTTGAATTTTTGTAAGGAGATTGCTCAGCATCTTTGCTAAGGAGCCCCTGATACAAGGCACTGTAGGCACCTGTTACCAGTAGGTGAGATCCATGCTGCTAGGAGCATGATACCTTATTTCAAGTCCAACACTGAAGGAAAACTTATGTTTCTAGTTATGCACTTAATTCTTTCTATTATGACCATCGTAGAGTAGGAGTCTTGTGCTAGGCACGACTAAGCAGAATAATATGTGGTTCCTAGAGCAATGAAAACAATGTAGGGAAAGTACTTCTAAGATGTATGCTATTTTACTTTCACTTGGTGAACTTTACTGCTGAATGGAGAGACATGTGAAGGTATAAGGGACAAAAGGAAAAGCATTTTTGGAGTGTAATCAGAGGAGCAGAAAGAAATGGAGAAAGCAGAGAAACTGAAGGAAATGGCTAGTTAGCTTGCAGCAGGGAAAGTCAGGTTAAAACTTGGCATTTAGGAGAAGGAGGGGAAGACAGGAAGTACCAGGATGTCTAAGTTCGCTTCCTGTTAGGGTTCATGCTACCTGTAATCAGTAATTTTCTACCTGTTCTTTTTCTCACAACCACATATCCAGAAAAGAAGACACATCGCCTAAAGTCTGCTACTTTAAGAACACAGTGTCCTGTCATAATTTGGAGTTACAAATGATGGCGGTAAGTTAGAGAATTGAACCTTATCTGTCATTCTTACTCAGTGTAACATAGTTGATTTGCTGCCAGAGAGTTACTCTAAGAACCTGAAGCCTTTGCCATTGTACCTTAATGCATTTAGTTTGGAAATTTTTGAAAACAGATAAAATTAGCAATTTTACAGTCAATGGACAATGAGCAGATAGGATTTATGAAAATATATCAAACTTGTGGAAACATTAAAAAAAAGAAGCATGGTCATTTACTAGTTTGAATTTAATCTCATAGAAAATGTTCGTGTCCCAACATCTGCAGAAAATAACTGCTTTCACAAAAGATTAACCAGACCTTTCTAAAAATTTTTTAGAAATACTTGACACCTCTACACAACTTCCATATGTTTGCATCCTTTCATATATTTGCCATTGTGTTTTTGCATTTTTATATGTATGTGAATGCGTGTGCAGAAAAAAGCCTTTTTTGCTTAATGCAAGCAACTTCATTTATGTTTAATAAAGTATGTTAAATACATATTCTAATTGTTAGAGGGTACTTAAATCTACAAGAAATGAACATAATCACCATTTAATTAACTCTAAACCAGATTAATCAACAAATGTATGATTAGGTAGTTATTACCGCTCTACAAGTTCTGTTGCCGCTAATAGAATTCAGAATGAAGAACGCAAGAGTTAAGAGTTGATACGCCATTTGGGAAATGTGTGCAACCATATAATTGACATTTCAAAATGTACCAACTACCACTGCAACAAAATGCTTATGTAATGTACAATTCAGGGCTGTGTTAAGGTATTACGTACTTTATTTTAGCAACTTGCACAGTCACAAAGGCCTCTCATGCTAAATAAAAGCAATCGAGTTGCAAATTACTGGGACTGCTTATGGAATAAGAAAACATTTATTAAAGTACTGTTTCTGCCGCTCACCAACCTGCATTTCTATTATGATGACTTAAGTGACTTTCTCCACTGTTTACTTCAAAGACTAATCACTCAATGATACTTACAGAGCCATATGCTGGAACATACGAACATACGTAGTTTGAGTACTGAGCAACTACTCATATTACTGTATTATTTATCTTAAAAAATGCTTTTTCTCAAGTGCTCTATTATGAGTCTAGTGTATATATTGGTCTATTAAGTAAGTCCTTATGGAACAGTATCTTTGTACGTCCTTTATAGATAAAAGAAACTTAAAGACAGATTACCTGTATTATCAGTGCAATAAAAATAGGTATATAGCTTAGTAATAAAAAAGAAAAAAAATATTTCAAAGCCCATATCAACTATTTATTTAATTAATTAATTCTAGAAACTCTGAAAAATACTGTAATGTTCAAACATAGCAAAGTCTTTTCACTAGATATACGCTACCATATTTTCAAGGTTTAGTATTCCTCATGTAAAAGTTTATTATTTTTATATGGTGTAATTATGGCACCTGAGATAATGAATATATTGAAAATTTTTTCAATTTAGTTCTTATGAGCAATACCTCTGACTTTCTACTGCCAGTCAGCATTGTGCCACAAGTCTTTTTCACTATGCCTTCTGTAATGGTAGGGAGTAGTTAATATACATCCACCTGCTGCACTATGATCTAAAAAAACTATAACTAACAATGTTTTCTAATCTGCCACATAGAATGTGAATTATAATGTGTAATGTATTTTGCATAGTAGAAAGAAACAAAACGGGAATGTAATTTGTGTTCTTGGAAGATGACAGCGTATTAGAAGAGGGAGTAAAAAAAAAAAAGAAAATAATCTTACAAGCAAAGCCTTCTTTTGGAGAGTAAATCAAATACCTGCCTGTACAAAGACTTGACCTTCACTTCTAGATCTGAGAATCCACTAGCTCCGTAGTTGAATGGATAGTGAGCATGACAATAAGTGTTGAAACGAATAGATTCCACCTTTGTGAACCTTAGCATGTGATAATAGAGGCTGGTGATTTTTATGTCAGCGGTGATACGTGTCAGCTGTTTTTTGCTTATGGGTTATAAGCTCGCTTTGCACTTCTTCCTCATTTTTCTTCAGTCATGCCGTCTGCATAATTTCCACTTTTGTATGTAGAGTGCTCTCCTTCACTCAGTGTACACTACAGTCGTATCTTGACCAGGAAAAATAGATTTCCCACAGAGCTTTATTTTACTAACAAAAGGCAGTAATCACTCTTCTAGAAAGCAAGCAATGTCAAATAGCTTTGTCTGACATAGTCTGAGCAAAATTAGGCTTGCATGTATTATTTATAAAATGATATGCAGCAAGAGAAAATACTGAAAGTAGCATTGACCCAGACATCTGAAGACATGAGGATGCCTGACTTGCACTGATTGAAGGTCTTTACTGGGTTACAGTAGACCTGAGAAGGCTTCAAGTCCACGTTTCTAATAAATTTCATTACCTTGAGATCAGAAGTTAAGTGCTGCTTGTGTTTGCCTTGGAAGTCATTTGGTATTTTCACTGCATCCTTGCTAACCTATGTACCCCTGTTTAAAATTGCCAGTCTAGTATAAATGAAATGAGTCTCATCAGTATGTGCACCCTATGTGGTCCACCACTGAAAGAGCCAAAAGCATAAACAGGTATTTGCTCTGTTTGTTTAATTGATAGTCATTCAATATAGTGGCTCCATGACTTAGCAGGGATATTATACTCCTTACACATGCTAATTTAATAATTGTGAGTGTCTATGTTTTCATATTAGTTTCTTGCTAGAACTTTACTAAGTTGGGGTCTTAGTCCTTTTCCTCTGGAATAGGATTTTTGGGAGCACAACTGGGCCCCTGCTCTTGTCTGTGAAAACAAATGATAGCCTGCAGTCTATATTGTGCAGTAATCCACCAAAATACCCAAATGAAGCAAGCCCCCCAGAAATTGCTACAGAAAGGCAGAATGAAATGGTGACACTGGTGCAGTTTGGATAAAGAGAAGGTGTAGACTATACAAATGTGAAAGACAAATTACACATCACAATTAGACAAGTTATTTAGGTTTTGGGAATTGTTACCTATTTTAGTTGTATACTTGTGCCTTTTCATCAATACCTCTGAAAAGAATGGCTAACCTAGTTCTGTAAGAACACTGAGCGCGTTGTGACCTATCATCTGAATAGAAATATTGAAAACATGTTAAAACATTCCCAGTGTTCCAATGATTTTATGAAAGTATCCTTGCAACAGTCTTCTTCTGTGACAAGCTCAGAAGTTTACATACCATGAATAAAATCTTTATTCTGTATTTGAACAATATGCTGGGAGTATGGTGTACACCCTGATCCATGAAATAGGTCATTTTCCTTTTTGACCTTTACAGTACTTTTATTTTCCTTATAAATCAAGTTTGAAAATACCTGGTGCTGTACTATCTCCTATCTACTCAATGCCAAAATACTAGCGTTAATTTCTGCATAATTAGTGTCTAAAATTTCATTATCCTTTTAGAGAATAACATTTGGTCATGTGGGAGGCGGAAATGAAAACTTTTGGGGAAGGGATCAATATTTTTCATTCTGTAACAACATATTGAGAGAAGTGCAGGACCTCAAGCATAACTCAACCATTATCACAAAAATGTAACCTTTCTTTATAAAGGTTTTCAGCTTCTAAGGGGTAATTCTAAGTCATATGCATAGAACTATGGCTTAAATCATCAACATTAAATTAGAAATACAGCGTAAACTAATGAAATCTATTTGCCAGAATTTTTTGTTCAGTTTCAATTTACTGAAAGATTGAACTAAATTCTCACGGAATATATTGATCCACTAATAGCGTTTCCCATGCATTATTTACTTCTGTAAATACTAATGTATTTTTGTGAGTTGACAAGATATATAGCTAATGGACTAAGCAAGAAAATTAGTCAAGGTAAAGAGATAAAATGCCTGGGGAACACAACTTAAATATATGACTATTTTACCTGGCTTTCAAAGTACTTGCAAGATACATAATGATATGTATTTAAAGCAAGTAACCTCTTAGCACATTCCACTGTTTTTGTTTTTTTTTTTTTTTTTCATAGGATTGTTTGGCTTGGAAGTGACCCTTAAGGTCACGGAGCCCACCCATTAACCTAGCACTGCCAAGCCACTACTAAACCATGTCCCTAATCACCACGTCTACCCGTCTTTTGGATACTACAGGGATGGTGATTCCACCACTTCCCTGGGCAGCCTGTTCCAATGCTTGACAGCCCTTTCAGTGAAGAAATTTTTCCTGATATCCATCCTAAACCTCCCTTGTCACAACTTAAGGCTGTTTCCTCTTGTCCTATCACTTTTTACTTGGGAGAAAAGCCTACTTTCAGGTAGTTGTAGAGAGTGGTGAGGTCTCACCTCAGCCTCCTTTTCTCCAGTCTAAACAACACCAGTTATCTCAGCCACTCCTCATAAGACTTGTGCTCTTTGTTTCATTGTGTAGGAGCAGGAGACATAGGAAAACAACCCACAAAAGTATTTAAGATCTAGCATAGTGTTATATTCCTGTTTTTAAGGTACATGTAATCAGAATTCACTTTGAGAGAGGAAAAACAATGAAACAAAACCAACAAAAAATTCTGCTTCCAAAGATATTATTTGCCATCCAGCAAAATAGTGCTGGACCTAGTACATTGTTTCACCAAAGTTTAGGGTGGTATTGGTCATATTCAACTGGTGCACTGAGAGTTTCCTTTATGAATCGTTGAGAAAGATCCACAAGAAGAAAGGGAAAATCATTTACGTTTTGCCTTAGGTAAGGGAAAACTAAAAAGTACTGTTTGTGGTCTTCCATTGAGGGATACAGTAATGGTATATTACATTTTAAAATCATTAAATTAGAAGAATTATGTTGAAGTCCAGTAGTTTTCAAACTTAAGCTGAGAAGATCTAGTAGAAAGTATTTCTAGCTGAGTACTTAAGGCAGAACTACTTAGTCTTGGATCAGTTACCAGGGTAAGTAACGAAGGTAACCAGTGCCTCGTTCTGTTAAAGGCTGTTTCTATCCACACTTTTTCCTTTCAGTACATAACTACTTTTTTAAATTATTTTTTTCCCTCTTGAAGAATAATTGATCTTTCCGAAGAGTCAATACACGCTTTACTTTATTTTTGTAATAGAGTTACGTTCTTCTTTCCCTGCAGGTAGATGTCTCCATAATTGTACTGTTTCTAGCAGCAGAGCTACTACATCTGCATTTCTGTTTTTCTGATATACTTTCATGTCCATGAACAATGGACTGGGAGGGACTGAATGGTACACGCAAAAGAGAGGAACGGATGTGAATCTTTAGTTTTCAGTGAATAAGTAACTTCTTGAATATCACACATGAGCTAGGATCAAACCCTGGGAATCTGATGGCCTCATGCAGAGACATCATGCAAGATCATGATACTGAAGCATTTAAAATTGTAATTTTGTGATTAGAATATTTTGAAAAATACATATCATGTAAAATTATGTGTTTGAGTAGAAAAACACATATTTAGCGTTAATAATCTATTCAGATAAACCAGATTTAGAGTGTCAGTAAGCAAAGTTTTATTCCTTTTAAGCATGATTTTTAAAAATTTTTTTTACTTATTACATTTTTGTGAGTGTCATGATAAAGCATTAGGGTGTGTCAGCTTTCTGAAATGAAAAGATGTATTACATTCAGTCTACTGATGAAAATGCTTCTCGGCAATAAATACCTAACATTACTTCCAGATTGTTTACTATTTCAGATAATATATGGTATTACAAAAGCAATTAAGACTCAAGAGAAAAATGTATTTCATGGAAATGAAAGGAAAATTCAACAGTCTTTTTAATGATTCTTTAGAAATGAAAACGATTACAGATCATTCTGTTCTCAAGGTCATAGATACCAATAGAATTCAGGCTTCTGTAAATTGAATATTCTTCTCCCAGAAATGCCAGTCACTAGTAGTTTATACAATTAAGTAAGATGGGCATCAGTGTGGAACAATAGCAGAGTCACATTTTCTTGACTTCCTGATGCTTTTTAACATGACCCATGATTCCAAGTAATTTTAGCTTTCATGTTAATGGGGTAGGAAAAAAAATACAAAATACCTTTACATACACATTTACATTATTTTCAAAGGACAATGCAAAAAAAAAAAAAGAGGTTTTTCTATACTTCCCAGTAGACAAAAGGATTACTAAAACATGAGGAATAATTATGAATACAGATTCCTTAAATGTGTTAGTACCATCCATTTTGTATGCAGAGGATCAAAAAATTAGATTTTACAATTTCAATACATTTAAGATATACAAGAAGAAAAAAATCACATGTAAATGACTGTTGTTGTTGTTTTTTACATTCTAAAAGAAATTATTTTAAAGTTGTTTGTATTCAGAAAAAAATATTTGGTATCAAATTGTGTCTTGAGAGATAGAGCTATCTCTATTAAAAATCAAGACAGGTAGCATAAAAAAACCTGTCTGATTGCTTTCTTAGCAATTGCATTGTTTTCTTTCTGGTTTCAGAAAATTGTCTTGAGATTGGATTTCCCCCTTACTCCCCTATACAGTAGCATGCAATATAAAGTAATTTTTTTTTGTTTCAAATACATTTTCTTTTTGGTGCTATGAAGGCTTATTACATAACACAGAAGCATTTCACCTTCAGAGCACAAAAAAAAGTTCCTATATTCTGGGCTTAAACAAAACTTTTAGTAGTGAATCACCCACATAAATAACATTTTATTTATCATTTGCTCAGATGACGGGGCCATCTAATTTCTTAACGTTAAAAAAAAAAACAACCCAACAAAATCTGTGTTCATTGCATTGTGACCCACAATATATTAACACTTGAGTATTGTCAGCTTGCTGAGAAAAAAAGAAACATTACTCTTATCTTGCATTTATAACTTTCAGTATGAGTGTCAAGAACATGTGTTTCAGCTATGGCTTTTCATGTTTTTGAGAATTCTATCCTCATGTTGTCCTCAGTGCCTGTGTAAAGTGTGGAGCCTCTGAATTTCAGTGTTCAGTCAGTATGGGTAATTAAGATTTAAGAAACAGGACCAACCCATGCAATTACTTTAAAAGAAAATTGGGGTGTGGAAATCCCTTTATTCGCCTGCTCAATTTTAAATGTGAAGGGCAGTGATTTCAATTTTGCAATAAACATCTAATTAAGAACCTATATTGCAAACAACTTCCTGATCTGATGTCTGAGATAAAAGTTTGTGATATATAACAGAGTATTTGAGCAACATCTCAAAAAACTCATTATGATTCAGCCAAACTATGTTAAGAAACATTGCTATCTGTTCACTTGCTTTAAGTTGCTCATCAGAGTGAGGAAAAAGTTTTTATCTTCAATTGATAACTGAAAGGAACAGTGTAATCCTGGTCATTAATTTGGATGTCAAAAATATTTATGGTCTTAAACTGCAAAATTTTTAGTATGATCTTTGGCATTGTGGATGAAAGATAGAATTATAGGCTGTAATAACTGTGGGTACTATTTATTGTTTCAGCAGTATCATAAACTATGCAATAGAATTAATGAAGAACATTGTCTAATTGCCATAGTTCATTATCCTGTATAAGAAAGTCCTCTTTTTGATAATGAGGTAACATGGTGGCTCACACCTTAATGTAGCAATTTAATACAGGGAAGCATGTATGTAATGTGATATGTGACTTACTCTGATTTACTGTAACAGCTGCTTATTTTCTATTTAAGAACAGCAATAAGCACCTTCTACACTAGTACTAAATACCACGTAACCATACCATAATAAAGAAGCGCCCTAATGGAAGTTCAAATGGTGATTATTGGAATTTCTAGTAGTCCTACCTCTTTTATTCCAGCATACCTACTTGTATTTAGTACATATCTTCACCTTTTTTCAATCCTTTTGTATTGTGTAGTATCCACCTTATAGAATAGACAGGTTGTCTTCAATCAGAAAGTGCAAAGTTAAATAAACTTTTAACTTTCAAAGTTGAATAAAAAGGTTACTTTTTAGCTGTGTTTTTAGCCTCTAGTGCCAATGTGCAGTTGGCATTGTTAGATAATGTTGAAAGATGTTTAGCACTGTGAGTGCAGCTTCTTAGCCCTGTTATACGGAGAAACAGTCTTAAATGTTATGTAAATAATTTCAGTTTCAAATGGAAAGAAAATAGTAACAAAGCTGATTCAGTGAGAGGTAATTATCGAATCCTTTGTACCTTCCTCAAGGGAACTTGGTCCTTTAGTGCTTTTGCAGCTCATGTAATCAATATCTTTGATACTGTTACATGAGACCTTTGCGAAGTGTTACTCACTTTAGGCCATCGCTATGATCACTTTAAAAGTTCCTGTTACATACAAGGAAATTTTTTTCTTCCTTTTTTAATACTAAGCCCCCAAGGCCTACGCTTCTGCTTATTGCCACAAAATAAAAGTACTTACTAAGCTTTCTGAAATCACTTGTTCAGACTGCCTCCAGCTGATATGTAGAAATGTATTTTGAATTACTTCAACCATGCTTTGGAATAATAGCACGAGTTCTCAAAATTACTGAGATAAACAGAGATTGTGTTTATACCCGTATGCTTTTATAAATAACATTGTTAGTGTTAGCAGATAGTTAACCAGGTCTCAAGTATAACTTCTTACTTTTCTGTGTGCCTTTCATCAACATTCCATCTGCAATCAATTATAGTGTATGAAAAGATCAAATGGAGATAATTAATGAATTCCATGTCAGTGGATTAGTTCTATAAAGTGAATATTCTAGTACTTTCTTGTTGCGTATGAAGCTATTTATTGCCTTGGGTATTCATTATGGATCAGTACAGTAACTTTGCTTTCTGACACTGGCATGCTTACACTTCAAGGTTTCAACTACTTCTCTTTCATACTAGACCTTTTTATTTTTCTATTTTGTATACAGTGGAAAGGAATTACTAAACAAACAAAAAAGCTGTACTGAAACCCACTCACTTAGGAGTGAAGTTAGTAAGGAACTGGTGAAGTATGTGTGCAGGTAGCCTACACTGGTTTGTGGCGCTAACAAGAAAGTATGTTTTTTTAGTTTTTTTTTTTAAAGGAATGAAGGTGGTAAAGCAGAGATGCTCTTTCTGGTTGTAACCTAGGTAAAACTTATAGCAGTTTAGGTCAAATCCATTTTTTAAATTTTCTAGAGACTAGAACATCTTGTGTGGTGGATATCATTTGCTTTGTTAAAGACAAAAATTTTAACTCAGGTAAGGGTGGTTTACTATTTGAAAAGTATTTTGTGCTATTTAAATGTCACTGAATGGCATAATTGGAACCTTCCTAAAGCCTTTAATACTTTATATGTGCAAACTTGACCTTTACATGGCATATAAAGATGGAGTAAAAAAACCCAAACCATAAAAAATGTAAAACAAATAAAAACTGCATAAAGCTAAATTAAAGGAATTCATATTAAAATAGTTTCTTCTCTATTTTAATTTTTTTTCTACATAGCATCAGTGTTTCCTAAAAACATGTCAATACTCTCCAGACAATGAACAAATTAAAACATAATAAAGCTACTTGTGAGAAAATTGTTTCAGTCAAATATTGGAAAATTTGGAAGGTCAGAATTGTTTATGAGCACTTTAAAAGAAGCTTGAAATAATCTTTTAAAATTAGAGTAGTACTACATAAAGACATTTTCATGCAGAATTGTAAACACTAAGAAGTACTTGAAGACGCAGTATGTCATCAAAGGATTTCTCTGTCCCATCGTGAGAATCAAAAAATGTTTTGAATATGTTCAGGCACACTGATGGTTTTAGAATAGAACTCCAGAGGTTACAAAAAAGAAAATCTTTAAGTAATTGAATGTGACCATCCACCATATGGTACAAGAATAGCTACAAATACTGGCAAGATTTTCCTTCTTGAAGGCTTTCAGGATAAAAGCAGCCTTATGATTGTGCTGTGGTTATAGGACTAAGGGGTGGATAGATTGTATAAAAACGTGGGAAAAACAGCTGAAGGAATTCAATACATCATGATGCTGTCCATATGAAAGGTTTAAGAGACTCTGGCCTTATGTAGCAAAGGTGACTTTTGTTTATGTTAATCTGTTCTTCCAGATAAGATAAACCTTATTAACATTTTAGAGTTGTTAATCTTGGAACAATTAAATATGTGTATGCAGCAGGGAAGATTTCAAACTAGCTTGACTAGCATTATGGTCTTTGGTAAACCAAACCAAATACCTAACAAGGAGTGCATGAAGGTGTAATCACTACTAAATGATTTTGGAAATGAAAGTCTTTCACTCAGTTCCTTAGGAAATGAAAGTCTTTCACTCAGTTCCTTAGAAGTTTTGCCTTTAATGCTTATTAAATGACATATGGCAATTTACAATAGAGGAACAGATGTTAAAACTATTAATTATGACTTATTTTAATATTTGCAGATGTAATAGTACTAGTGTTTTATTAGTCAAGTCAGTTATCTTACACCATGAGGGGAAATCTTGTCTTTGACAGATTTATATAACCATGAAATACAATCTAATGTATTACTACAGTGAAAACCCTGTAAGATTGAAACCAGATGAAATTAGATTAAAACTGTAAGATTATTATAGTCTTCTTTATTAAAAACACACTGCTCATTCTCATCTTGTATGGCTTTGTACTTTTATTTTTTGCTCATTCATTTAAAACCTCCAAATTATCAGTCCTAATTTGTCAGCAGCCCTGGCTAACGAGGGAGGTCCCCATTGACTGGAGGTTAACAAATGTGATACCCATCCACAAGAAGGGCCAGAAGGAGGATCCGGGGAATGCTGGACCTGTCAGTCTGACCTCAGTGCCTGGGAAGCTTATGGAGCAGATCATCTTGAGTGCCATCACATGGCACCTGCAGGACAACCAAGTCATCAGGCCCAGTCAGCACAGGTTTATGAAAGGCAGGTTGTGCTTGAATAAGCTGATCTCCTCCTATGATAAGGTGACCTGCTTAGGGGATGAAGGAAAGGCTGTGGATGTTGTTTACCCAGACTTCAGTAAAACCTTTGACACAGTTTCCCACAGCATTCTCCTGGAGAAACTGGCTGCTCACGGCTTGGATGAGTGTACTCTTCTCTGGGAAAAAAAACTGGCTAGAGGGCCAGGCCCAGAGAGTGGTGATGAGTGGAGTGAAATCCAAGTTGGCAGCCAGTCACATTGTGAATCAATTCTTCACTTTTCTACCGATCAGGATGCTTCAGTATAGCCTCAATCAGACCCATGCTGGAATCCTTCCAGAAATACTGGTTAATACATTTTAGCAAGATACTTGAATTTTTATTCTGTTACAACTAACACGGGGGGGGGAGGGGGGAATAAAAACTTTTCTTTTACATATTATTCAGCAATGATTAATCTAGTGTTGAATAATAATTTTTAATTTCAATTTCTTGAATATATTTATTAATTTACCTCCTGCTAATGTGCTGCTTTAGATGCCACTATTTTGAATTTATTTCTCTGCTTAAGTATCATTTGCATAATGGCATTAAGAGGTCCACTCATGAGTATTTGGTAGTGGTTTGTTGGACAGAGTGGGTAGGTTGTAATTAGTGGCATCTGACCTTCAACTTCATTAATATGCAAATAGAAATACTCCAGGGTACAAAAGCATGGTGCTGTTAAAGCAGTCACTGCTGTGTGTATCAGATATTTCAGTCATGGTTGCTTGTTCTTATATAATAATATACCCTCTTAGAGGCATATATGTATCTAAATGTACATGCGGACAGGCAAAGGTGTTTACAGTCCCTGTAGCTAAAGCGGGGAAGCTAATTAAACACAGCATGGACATAGGTATTTCTTTTTGGTTTTTCTTATGTGACTCTTCTTTCCCTGACATCCAGATATATCTAAAGCATATTCAAAGATAGGAAAGGTGAAGGTATTATAAATTTTGTTATTGAACTACTGTGACTGAAATTCTACCAAAGCTTATATAAGAAAGGTAGGCAGCGTATCAGATTGTTTTGTTCATTTTCCACAGGAGCAGCTCAGTTGTCAGAAAGGACTTGAACATACTTTTTCTCAGCTCCACTTTGGGGATTTCTGTTTTGCGTTCCCTATACACTGTAGGTTGAGAAGCCACATACCTGAAGATGTGCCTTAATTTAACTGATTTGAGTTAATCTTGTGTATTTCAAAAAGTATTTAGTTTTGATCCTTAACAAATTTGAATAACATTGTGTATGTAAAGGTGTGAGGAGTACACACCCCCAGCTAGTATATATGAACAGTAAGAATCTCAATCTAAGACTTGAAGCCATTTTTTTAATCTGGTGGGACAGTAGACTCCTAAAAGATAAATTGACTTTTTACAACAGTGTGATTAACGAACAGGTATTGCCATCGTTATCAATTACCAACCGAATGATTTTGACTCCAAAATCGCTAACTGGATTTTCTGAAGTTGACAACATGATTTCTGTATTTTAAAAGCAGTCATGCTGACCTTAAAGAAACCACAAAGATTCCAGTATTTTTGGTGCCAAGCTCTGCTTATTGAATTTCAGTAGAAAACAGCTCTGCTTTGTTAAAGAAACTAGTAATACACTCTTGAACTTGATATGATACCTTGCAAATAACTTAAGTGACCTGAGATTTTGAATTTTGGAGGACTGGTTCCATATTCATAATAGATGAAGTAGCATAAAGGTGCAAGTAATATTAGCTTGTTGTGTTTTAATAATGAAGTTTTGCATCTTTCTTAATAGAGGTAATCACAAAGAAAAAAAAATTAAGTGTAAAATAATGTTCAGAGTTTCAAAGGCAGATGTGTATACACCATGCGCTTCATTACCCACTTGTGTTTGGTTTTTTTAGAGACTCTTTTTGACGGTGGGAAGAATTTAAATAAATTAGCTAAGATAATGTGCCAAGTATTTTATTTTTCTTCAAAGCAAGTTTCTTCACTGTTTAGGCTATTCATTTATTTTTCAGGCAGCCTCTTATTTGTGAAGACAGGTTTTACTCCCTTACAGATGCTTCATGAGGTAGGACATAATGTGAAGTCAGAACTTAAACACCAAAATGAAGTGGCATATATATGTAAACAAAGCTGATTCCCACAGACAGTCTCCCCCTCAAAAAAATCTAGTCAACTCTTAAGTCCTACACATGTAAAACAAGCTTCTCTTTCAAGAAGCTGGAATTCAGAGTATATGATTACAAACAGATTTTCATTCTTGTATGACTAATTAGTGTATGTGAGAGACAGATGGCAACGTGTGAATTTGTATGGCATTAAGGGATATAAGGATGGCTCTTAACATGTAATTTAATTAGATCCTAACATGTAATTTAATTAGAGTTAGCATTATTTTTACTGAAGTAAAAGGAAAGTTCTAAATTTCTTTTATAATTCGTCACTTCCTCTCTGCTTCTCAAACTGCTAATAAATAAAGTCACTGACCTTGGGTTTTTTTTCAACAGCATCGTTTCAATAATTAGATGTATACCATCAGTGATAAATGTTGCAATGCTTTAAAATATTTTTAATGGTCCTGATATCCTTTCTGTCTGTCCAAGTAGAGGAACAAACCAACATCCAGATAGGCAGGAAAACTTTCAAATGCTGTTTAGGAAAGGGAGTGGGAGGCGTTTTTCTGCTTTTCTGTCTCTTGCTCCATTGGGACTGCAAATCTTAACCAAGTGCCATACACTTTTTGGTCATTTAATTGAGTGTCCTTCAGTTCTAGGGTAACTTAAAAAAAAATTCTGTAACCTGGCCCTTTTTAATCAAGTAGTGGCTGAATTATAATTGGCTGAATTTCTGTTGGGATTGTTAGTATCAGTCACTACTAGGGATTATGCTAATAATTTACATTTTAGGGTAATCAGATTAATGTGTCAGGTTTTTAAGTACACTAGTAAATCCTACAAAAGTGTAAGAGGACAGAGATCATGGAAAGGAAACAGAATATTTGAGAGATGAAAAAAAGCTAGTGGCATCCAAAACTCATTGTCCAACATGTTCTACTGTACTTTGCAAAATGATGGAAATACTTCATAATGATAATTCCTGGGATTTTATCGCAAAGGCTGAGTTAACATTTTTTGTAACATTTTGAGTTACAGTACATGCACAATATTTGAGAAAGTTAGTCACCTTCATAATCAGTCAAATCAAATGTTTGTGAAAGAAAAGTAGTATGAATGGGGAACAAGATGTGGGTACTCTCCCCTTAGTGGAAGTAAAAGTCATAGCATGGATAAGGTTTCCTGATACTATACAGTCTTAAGCAGTTCATACCAACTCTGGTTCTTCTAGATATCAAAAACTGATACCAGGAACTAAATATCTTAGTTCTGTGGTGCTCAGCTCACCCAGAATGTAAGAAATAAAAAATCAAGTTTTTGGGTTTTTTTGGGGTGGGGTTTGTTTTCCCCCTCCTGTTTCAGGAAATATTTATCTTCAAAGAGCCTGCCTGAAACTAAGAGCTGCAAAACATTCTGTCATAGTGGTCCTTCAGCTCTGTAGCAGAACTTGCTATTTCTGAAAGAGATAATATGGTTGCCTCTCGCAGCCGTATGACACTAAGCCCTTTGAAGCTGTATGTTCTGTTTTGCGCAAGTATAGTCACTGGCCCAAATAGCCATATGTTATATTCTCCACTATGTGCGTATTATTTGCTTGTGGCTGGAAAATCTAAAATCTAGTTTTTGCTCCCTTCTATTAAAAATAACAACCCAAACCCAAATGGTGTCTCTGTTTAAAATAAACAAACAAAAAAACCTCCAAAATCCAAACAAAAAAACCACCCTCCAACTCCTTAAAGGGTAGGTATCATTTGAAAGGTAGTATTCAGGATTGTAATTCTTCATTTGGGTACTCCTCTCAAAAAAAAAAAAAATCAATCTGAAATTATGGTTGAGTCACTGTACTTTATGTAGATACCGGTCTTTTTCCATGTGATCCACAGTACAGCAGTGAGGTGGCTCACAGGCAGCCTTGCCTTATGATACTCTGTAAGATCCTTTTTTAAAAAATATGCAGCATTTGCACTGTGGCATAGACTGTTTCTACCATCTGCTACAAGTAATAAGATAGGTTGGGGTATCTACATACGGAGATACAGGCTCTTCCATAGAAAGAGGCATCGGTTTTGCTTATTTTTTAAGGATAAAAGATCAGGACTTATTTCTGAAAGCATTTGGGAATCTGAAAATGAAAATACTCATCTGTTTTGATTATTTTTTTAGCTGGATGAGTAGTTAGATGTACCTTGAAGTTCCCAAATATCTTAAAACCTCTTCTTTAGACCCCCTTGACTTTTATGATTTCTTTTTTTTTTTTTTAATTAAAAAAGAAATCCTTTATAAAACCTATATAAATTTCATTCAAATAAAATAGTTTTTTTGGGTTTTTTTTGTGGTTGTTTCTAAAAGGCCTGTGCAGGGATCTTTACGCCTAATATTTTTCACCTTGTATGTTGTCCAATTTTGTATATGACTTAGGAAAACTGCTTTCATCTAAGTAAAGTGACAGTGCACAGACACCCAAGTCACTCTTAGGTCTCTTAGACCACACACAGTGTAACTGTGTGGGACCTCAAGTCCTGGAGAGGGAGGGAGAAAAAAAAAAAGCTAATGCATATAAACTTTTAACTTAAGCTTTAACTTAAACTAAACTTTAAACTTTACAAAGGTTTTTGAAATCACAATGAGTGTTTTGGACAGCAAGAGTACAAGTTATAGAGAAACAGAAGTACTCTGTAACTTTACAAAGGCTTATATTGCATTACGTATGGAAACCAATCCATAAAATCTCCATTTGGCAAGAAAGGAGTTTCCAGTGCATGCATAGAAAAAAAAAAAAAAAAAAAAAAAACAAAACCCAATGGTCACCTGTAACCACTGTGAAAGAGCAATCAGATTCTTGTTAGTGTAACATCCCTTCATGACCAATAGGATACAAAATTGCAATGAAGCTTATATTGATTTGTCAGTATATACGCAGAAGTGATTACCAAAAAAATGTGATTAGTTATTAGCATTGCATACACATGCAGCCTGACATAAAAAGTTACGGTTTTGCATGCCCACAGGCATCAGATCAATAGGAGAGTAAGAACATGGTACATGCAATCATTCTCTTGTAGAATGTGGATATCCACCGTATTGTATGAAATAGTGCTAGGCAGGTTTCTCATATGTGAGAGGGTAACTGTGGTGAAGTAATGTGTGATCCTCTTCTCTCCACTAGAAGAGCTCTATGGTGTGGTTATTGAGACAGAAGACTATTGGAAAAATTCTCAGTTCCAAAAGTAGCGGAGTGTTTTTTACCTGTGAAATTCATCTGTCTTACTCTGAACACAGCTGCTTTAGAATCTACTGAAGACAACTTGAAAAGAAAGTGTAGTTCAGTGATTTCACATTCTTAGTCCCACTGTGAAAACTGTATTTTGAGTCTGGTCTTAAGATGGAGAAAACGGGGAGGGGAAGTAGGAGTCCTCCCTCATCACCTTCCTTAGCCATCTTACACAAGTAATAGCCACAGTAGCCACTACGTTCAAGAGGCTGTGGTCACTGCATCTTTACATCATGCCTGGGACCTTCTGTATTACTCTGTTACCTTTCTTCTTATTAGGCAGCATACCAAGAATGTAAAAGGTAATAGCCAATGCAATAGTGTCCTACTTCATTTCAAATATGGCTTTTAGGATTTTTTGTCTCTTTAAGCATTCAGGTGCTATATTCTGCAAGGAGTTTTCCATGGTTTCAAGCATTAAGATTATTTTTTAAAAAGTTTAAAAAGATTTTAAATGTCAAGATATTAATTTTAAGGTAAAATTCAGCTAGATGAGTTCAAAATAAAACATACAACCTTCAGTGGCCTTTAAGAGTAATAACTTGAATTAGTACTGGTAAAAAAAGATACTTTTGTTAGTTTCTTTACAGTATATGAGTGATAGTTAAAAGGATCGGCCAATTTTTTTTACCCTGTATCATCCCATACTATACAGAAACTGCACTCTTATCAGAGATATTTTCTGGAAGTATACCTTACAAATAAAATTATTAAATAGTATATATTTCTAATTCTTGTAGGACATCTTTCATACAGCGTATTGCAAAGTACTTAAAAACACTGTTTGAAGAGACATAAATAAAATTGTCAGAAGTAGAACGCAGTGAACGCTCAAGTGGAATGGAAAAATTGTCTTAGGAGTACTTTATGCACGGCATGTATTCTAATGCAGTACCTTGAATGTTCCAAGGTCTTGCAGGATTGAGCATTGCCTTGAAAAATATACTGTCTATGTTGTGTACAATGTTAGGAAAGAATCTTTCAGGATGTTTGTTTTACTCAGTAAATAATACAGTTTAATAATCCCACCTGTATTTTGCTTCAGTATAAAAGCATGTGCATTAAACAAGAAAACGCTTACTATAATACATGTGCCATCTTTCAAAATTTCATGTCTCTTGGGTACTTTAGCTGTTACGAATTTCTTTAAATGCTGGAGAAGTGTCAAAAATGTTTTGGTTTTCAGTTTGAATTACTCTATTTTTGGAGGGTTAAATGACATGTTCACATTCATTCCAGGATTATATATCAATCACCGAAATAAATCACATTGCCAAAGCTCTGCCTTGTCTGCATGCACAGCCGAGTCACAATAAGTTCTCTTGGATCAATAAGCATCTTTCCACTCGAAACACTCCTCTCCCAAGTGGGTACAGTTAGATTGCTAAGTGACTGCTAGATTGCTGTTACCGCTGTGTAGTTGTACTTACTTCAGCCTCACAGAAAGCAAAGCTTAGGAGGAAAGCAAGAAACTGCACAGCTAGAGGAAGATCATGTCTCTGCTGTTTAGAAACAAAATTATTAGCATTTTGGGCTTCCTAACTCAGCTGTTGCCTTTGGCATGATCAGAAAAGGTGTATTTAATTGTTATTCGATAGAGTAGAATAGCTGTGCCTGCTGTTCGAGGCACTATTAGCACAAAGTAGTAAACAAGCAGCGTTTGACTTCTCTCCCATGTGAATGGTAGACCATTAATAGTCCGTATCCAGAGGAGACGCTGAGGAGCAGGAAAGAACCATATTGGTGGTTGGGGTTATTTTAATGACATCTCACCCACCCCCTCCTTCAGATTTTTTGCCTTCTTTATGGAATTAGTAATATAGAAGTGGTAAAATGGGGTAATTATCTTTAGCAACTGGTTGTAGTTTAGGGTATGTAGTATTACATGGCATGTCCATTGGAAATTCTTGGAGCACTTACATAGACAAGATCTATAATTAAAACTAAAGTACTTATGGAAGGGTCTGATGGACCAGCTAAAATGGCAGATACTAGGAATCGGGTAGATGGAGACAAAGTTTCTTTACGCTTACCACATAAGACATCTCTTTGGATTAAAGTATTTTGATACCCCATGGTCCCAGACACTTCTAGACATAATTTATACCTGAAACGTTTTTATACAGTTTATAAAGTTATGGTATTTGATTAATACCAATTTTTTACTTTCACCTACAAAACAGAAATGAAACTGGATAATCTGTGGTGAATAGTTCTCATGAAATCCAGTTCCCTAAATGGCTGTGCTCCTCTGGTTTTCACTTATATGAAAGCCAATTATTTGGAAGTTATGCTGGGGAAATGGAATGTCTGCAAGATCAGAGACTGTATTTTCAATGCAATTACTTCATGCTTCATTGCATAAAGGATATACCAATTTCCTTAAGACTTTTTCCATCCTTTGATACCAACTATCAATTTCTACAGTTACACAGAATATGAAAATACAGAGCAAAGCTGAAACTGTCATCTGCGTGACACTTTATTTCTAGAAAACCTTAGTATTTCGTATGTGCTTTTTTTTTTAATTTAACCTTGCTCACATCAAACCCAAAGAATTACAAAATTAGTATAAGAAACTGCTAAGAATCACAGTTAAAATTTAGAGTGTCTAATTATTCAGAATATTTAATTCTTTTGAACAATATGCTTCAGAAGAATCATTATCACGCTGAATTCCCTAACATTATCTATTATTTACAGAAGTGGCTATTCATGCCAGTGTAACCTCTGGCATGATAAATGGGTTTGTAAATCCAAAGCATATGTGCCCTTTTGGTAGCAGATGGCAGGCTAGTGTCAGTTGAGACACTCTCTGAATTCTCTAGTGGCCTTTACAAAGTTCATAATTATTGAAGAGACTATTGTAACATTTCTTTTTCAGAAAAGTTCAATAAATGTAATAAAAAATAAACATAGAACTAGAAAAATAAACAATTTTTTAAGTTGGGTTTTTTTATACATAGAATGGATTCCTGTTTTTTTCAAGTCAATAATAAATCCCAGATGCCTTCAAATTTTTCAAGATTTTATTCAAGGGATGTGCACTGATGAAAACATTGTAAAAATGCATGAATAATATTTCTTACATACTCTTAACACTGTCCATCCTGTGGATTTAGGAAGCGGCCATGCTTTTCTTGGTTCATTGTATTATAAATGTTCCTCCTTTGTATGTACCTACAAGTACCTGTTCTGAATTTATTACTCTACTATAAATACAGGTTATCTTTGTTCAAATAGAATTTTAGTCTATTCCACTAGGAATCACTACTCTCATCAAATCTCGCAATGCATTCATGTATTCACGAACGGTATTGTTTTCCTAATCTAGCATATTCTAGAGTATAGGTTTATGTTTTCAATTTGAAAAATTTAAAATAAAGAATATGTTAAAAATTGAAAAGTAGCATTGTAAAGACTCTGAATGTATTTGGAATTACTTTTGAAGTAATTTTGACTATATTAAGAGAAACAAAGCATTGTTTTAAAGCTATTTAGATGTATTTTATGTGTCTATTTTTACCTTATGTCACTGGCAGATTTCATATTAGTATCTTAGAGGTAGGTAACCAGTAAAACTCTGTTTCATGTTCCTTTAGATCACTAGATATAGTTTAAATTATTTTAAAATTAATTACGGGCACGGCAGCGTGTGGAGTAAGGTGAAGTAGTGAAAAAATGAGTGGGTTTATTCTCCCTCCCTGGGAATCTGGAAGCTGCCTTTTGGCTACCTATGCCTTTGATTCATGTAATGTAGTTGCAGAAATCGAACAGAATTTTCTAAAACCTTGAATAAACTTTCTGTTAACAGTCTAAGCTTCCTCCGAGCATTATGACAGGTCAGAAGTAGTGGATACTTAAATATGAAAGTACAGTTTAGAGTTTCTTTTCCATTATTTTTGTTCATGAACAGATTGCCTAGATGGCCCTTCTTGTTAGTGATAATGCTCTTCCATACCTGATTGATACTCCAAGCATGTTTTCTCCCTCAGATCAGTCAGAAATGCTAAGGATGAACAAGACTGAGGAAGTCATCTAGCACCTAGGGAGTCTTAACCGTATGCTTGGGAAAGGAGGGCAAAATAACAAAGCTACATTTCAAGTTCTGGGAGGAATGTTGGGGGAAAAGCAGAATCTGGGTTTGTGACAACTATTTAAATGAACATATTCACAAACTTATACTGAATGGCACTAAGCTTAACATTGGTAACTCTCTGAAAGTGTAGTCTATTTTGCTAATGGGAGTTGTGATAGACTTTAGGTCTGTTCATTAGAAGACAGTTTCCTGCCTTTGATTATTTTCTTTTTCCTTTAGAAGTTTCCATTGATTTCAGTAGGAACTTCAGCACATGCAGATCAATGACAGGACATGTACTGGAAATGTAGTTGCTAAAAGCAAGAGTAAGTAATACATAGTGGACTGTGTACTCCAAACACTTTTCTGTATGCATTTTCAAATTACTTAGGCTTTAGGAAACAAAAGGAATAAATCATTTTGAAAATAGCCATAATTGTTTGCTTAGGGAGCCATGAGAAGGAAGCAGTAAATAAAAAAATATTTTGAGGGAAAGAATCTATAGGGCAATATCATCATTTTCCTGAAAAGAAGAAAGTTATGACGTGTGTTATTTTGAAAAGGGCACAGCAAATTTGTTGTCTGTTAACTAACAGTTGGCAATGAAGTTTTGCGGCAATTTTGCAGTAATTTTACATTAAACACCTGCCATAAGTGCCTCTACTGCATATAAAAATCTCTGTTATGAAGGGATTGCCGTATGCATTAGACCAACTTAGGAAAACTGATCCTTACAGAGCAGTTTCCCAAACTGAGAGAATAAAATTATTGATGTTATCTAGAGTTGAACCAATATAATAATTACACATATATCTGTCCTCTGTAACAGTGTTGGGTTTTTGTACCTTCTTTTGATAAATTCCCTAGATATTTTTGGAAACAAGGTGTTTTATCTGTCCTCATAAACACTTCTCTATCTTCATGTGTTTTACTTCAGTTAAAAAATACTTTAGAGATTAACCCAAATACCACTTTCGGTATTGTAACTACAGTAACATTATGACTGATCTATATAAGATGGAGGCATGACATTCTTAATATATACTCTCATATCTGTATAATCTCTAAAGAAAATGCTAATACATATTGCCATGGGATCTCTTGAGACACAAGTTCATTCTTTTCTCAACTTTGTACCATTGGATGCTTTTGTGGTAATATGAATTTCATTTTAAATGGCTTTCTTTAGTTTCCTATTTTCATGTTCAGCTTAGATGCACAGAATCACATATTTAACCTAAATTCCCATTGAAGTCATGGTTGCCGTTCACAAAAAGCAAGTAGTTCTTTCTCACAAAAAGGTATGTGTGCATGCAGGACACACTCATATTGAAAAGAGCTTCTCTTAAGCAGGTTATCTGTGGATTGCATCAGTAACCACACCTGTCCTCAAATAAAAGACTGAGATGCAAGTTTTTTAAGATAATTCAGAGGTAGATTTACAAAAAACCTTACTAAGCAGTACACATAAGGAGACTTCGTGCCAAAGCAACCTGAGGTTCAAGTTTCCTGCCTATCTGGCTGCGTTAGAGCAACTGTACAAGAGAGGGAGAAATGCTTAGTTAACCTTTTCCTTGCTGTGCAAATTTTGGATTCCATCTTCTATGTAGATATGTCCTTGAAGATATATCCAGAGGCGTAGCAGAGTAAGTTGGGCACAGGGAATTCTGGTAACCCAACAAGGTTTTTCATTAGCTCTTCCAGCGGTTGTTAATAGAATATCTAGTTTTTCCAAAAGAGGTTATAATAGATGTCTCATGTGAACAATTGCTAAGTGACACTATTATTGACATAAAGTATTTCACCTTGACTGGCAACAGGGGATTGCTAATGCCAGAAGGTTTTCAAATACACTTTGTAGCACTTTCAAGTTATCTAACAGATAATTTTCTGGCCAAGAATACAGTGGGACTTCTGTCACTTCTGTGAGATCTGTAAGTGAAGATGCCTGAAAGAAAACTAAATCCTCAATAGATGAATATTTGGGAAAGTAAATCCATTTGGTATTGCTGTTAGGGTCAAAGGTGTTTGACGTAGGTGCATTCTTTGCTTCAAATGTATTCCTTTTTCATTTTGTTGGGAAACATCCAAGTATGTGAGTGCTTGTGGTTGAGGAATGAAAAATTTCTGATATTAGTGTTCTGCTTACATTTCAAACTGCAATCACTTTTCTCAATTGTGAGTTAGTATCATGTAAATCACAAGTTATTAACAGATCACTTTCACTCAAGCATCATTTTGAGTGATAACTAAGCTTACACTCCTCACTGTGGTTCTACAGCTATAATAAAACATCACTGTGTGTTAATTGCAGTTTTGTGGTATTTTTACAGTTGTGTGTCACTATTATTGTTGTAAAACACATATAGTACTGCTAGGTTGCACCAAACCAAAATTTGGGGAACATTTTAGTTGTAAATGGACTAGTGAGCGTAATGTAAGTACAGAGCAGGTTATGCTATGTTCCCTGATTCGGCCATGGTCCTGTGCCTGCATGCCTGCTCCAAGTCTGCCTCTTCTCAGGTCTGAGAGCTGAAAGCATTTGGAGAAAGAAGAAGGAGTAGTCCAACAATTATAACTGAAAAATTGGTGTCACCAACAATCAGGACAGAGTAAATTGCTGTTTCCTGATCCTTGGTATAGCAGAATTGTCCTGTATGGCTGAAAAGACCTGAGCTAGGTCAGGAATGGAATAACCACAAAGCTTCTCTTATCTGAACCTCATTTATAGATTTAATTGGTTTCCCATCTCTCTTTGGGACAAGTATGTATGCTCTTAAACTTGTATTCACTAGATGTCAAAATCTATACCCCAAAATGGTCTTCTGTGGTAGTAGCCATTTATATTCCTATGTATGACTTAACAAGGTAAAGGTTAAAGTGCTTTTGTGCAATTTTCAATGTTTTCTGTTGAGAAAATACTGTCTAAACAGTATCTAGAACTAGGAAAAGAGATGTTTATAAAAAAGCCGATAAATATAATTTATTTTTAACGCCTACTTTCAAAAGCCAAGAAACTTCTAAATTAACATTATAATCATTTTGAGGATATACCAGATGTCAAGGCTAAGAAGCTATCTTACCGAAAATAATTATATTTGTGATGGTGAGGAATAGGAGAAGGTGTAGAAATTATATTTTTTTATTCAGAGGAGAAATTTGACATGGTCACACTCAGAAAAAGTAGCCTTGAGAGCAGAGGGGAATTTGAACTAAAAAAAAAAAAAGAAATTCTCTGACAATTTGAACTAGAATTAAAAAACGTTTTCCCACATGTTTTCTGATTAAAAATTAGAATACCTAAAAATTCCAGTGTTATATGAAATATTTGATAATTACAATTTTCATTCGTTACGGAGCAGCACTTTCTAACATTAAGCATCTAAGGTCATTGGAGTGAGTGTCAGAGGCTGATTTATACCAACAAAATACCAAAAAGCCTGCATCAAAAGGTGTCTGTTAAGGCACTTGTTTGACCTTGTTAAGGTCAGTCAGATACTGCATCTTCACTGGTGTAATAGAGCTTATGCTATGAAGATGCTATTAGATTTTGTTGGGGAGCAATATGTATTATAAATCATGGCCTCAGCATTGATTAAGAAGATGAAGATATAAGAAAAACGAAGTTGTTAAAAATGCGAGACAGCTAAGTAATGTATAAATTGCCATTTCTGTAGCCTTTATTAGGCAATTAAATTCATAACAATGATACTTTCATCTGAGATACCACATTTGGCTTCAAAAGGTCTAGCACTGGCATTACATGATGGGATCCTTAACTACTTCTGTCTATTCTCTGTTACTATTGAGGTACTCTTAATCCATTGTCTTACTTCAATGGTCTGACAGTGTAAGTTACATCTCTGTTGCTCAGCTGTTAAGTGTATTCCCCATACTAGAAATTATTTATTATACTGGCACATGGTCTATCATCTGTCATGTCTAAGAGGAGGAAAGATCTTCCTACAGTGCCTTTTCTGCTCTTTAATCTTTCTATAGAAAGCTTCAACTTTCCCTTCAGATTACTAAAGAGAATGCTTGAAACGTTTCTTTTAAACCAATGAGCTCTTCTTTCCCCCACCACTATATTGGGTGCACAGGAGCACATTTGCATGTTTTGGGGGTATAGCCCTAGAAGTTAATCACATAATAGTTTTTAAAGCATTTTGAGGTTAAATATAGTTACTAAAATCTCAGCTGAGTGTACATGAAAGACAGTTCAGTTCAAATTTTTCTAGAGTTCTACTGGAATTAAAAATCAGATTATTTTAAATGTATGCCATATTAGAGGCAACACAAGCTTCATACTGATAGTATAAACTTTAGTATTATCTTGCTAATTAACATAATTCAGTGAGTTTGAAGACATGTTTTATTGCCTTTATCTTCACTAAATGAATGGAACAATATTTTGTCCAAAGGCAAAGAGTCTCTCAGAGATCTGCTTAATTTGTTGGCTGAAGTTTAACCGGTAATATCTTTTCCATACTATAATTTTCTTTGTAATACCTCTTACAGTGTCCTTTAACTGCCAGGTGACGTACTGTAATATACTGATTGTGACCATTTTGTCTTACTTAAAGCTGCAAATATATGCAGCATACACCTAAGAAAGCTGTCATTCAAACTGTTGTAATTTTCTGGACAAGTTATGAAGGATTTCTGGTTTGTCTGGCTTTTCCTATGCCCTTGTGTGTACCATTATTCCCTGCAGTTCTGCTTTTAAGTTGCAAATAACATGGGAATTGTTGTTTCCATTTAATGAAATGTTAGCCAGGGTAACCCATTTGTAGTATTTTATAATTTCAGAGTGCTAAATATAGATCAGAGGCTCTGTATGGTCTTTTTTTTTTTTTTTGCTGGGGTTTTGTTTTTTTAACTCTTATTCCCTAACACACAATTGGATGGAAAACATCTTTTATATTTTCATTTAGATTGTATAATTTTACATCAAAACAAACTGCTTAAATTCTGGCCTGCCAAACTATTTGTCAGTATTCAGACTTCACTGTGTCCAATTTCTTTTTAAGATAAATGTCTTATATTCACAACAACTTGTTATTTCTTAAACAATGCTTTCTAACTAGATGATTTGTGGGAAATGAAAATAATAATCTAGGACCAAGTACATAAGTGTTTTTTGTTCTTCACGCTATGTGTTGATATGCTCTGGGTTTTTTTGTATGTATGGACTTAATCAAGTTTCTTGGCCTCTACTTTTATTTGTATGCTCACAAGGAATATGTGTACATACTTTTCTGGTATTACTTTGGAGATGGTATAAAATATCTCAGGCCTCTCTTTTAGATTTCTCCATGCTGAGATAATTTCCTTTTTAACATGTTTTCAGTGATGCCTTAGAAATTGCTGTTCCTAAGTTCTTTTGAATAAAAATATTATTTATTCACTTGGTCAGTAATAGGGGCTAGCAACATGCTGCTTGGGGCACCCAATACTAAGAGTGACCATGATTACTTTCTGTAGCATCTTATCCTCAGCAGTTGCTGTTGCAGAAGCTCTAATTGCTGAGGAGTTGGATTTTTTACCAAGTGATTTAGAATTCTGTTCATCAAGCAGACCCAGAGTGATTACTGAGTAACACAAGGTACCAGCAGTTAAAAATGCCCCCAGCAGAAAAATGGAACATGTAGAAGCTCTGCCGGTGCTGAAGATCTTTACATATGTGGGTGCGAATGTGAGCAAGTTCAAGTAAAACTTCACTTTGTACCTATCTGCACTTTATGGGTATCGGTATCACCAGGAGCTAAAAATCTTTGCCTAAGCTGATTGCAAAGTATTATAAACCGTTAAATTTTTAAGAAGTAGCTGAAGTAACTCTAACAATGAAACTATAATACAGAAGTTTGAGCAGTTCATTTAATTAAAAATGAATGAGGCATATTTTAAAAAACAGATTACAAAAAAGGGACAAACCTCAGTTATTAGAAAGTCTGCCAGGAGTTTATATTTGCAGTTACTCATAATGGATTAGATTCTTCCAGTCACTGTTTTCCTTTTTAACACACTTGTAAAATCTCAAACAAATTAACAAATGTTAAAACAACTTGAAAAAAATTTTTTAAAAATATTCAAGTTCATTGATATTTCACAAGATTTTATCCTTGCCCTATTTTGGTCAAGTGTGTTGACACAAGTGAGTAATTGCTCTGGTGTATGTAATTTTATTTTTTCATTTCTGATTGTGTATGGCTTAGGTTTGAAACTTAAGTCAAGCATGTTGTTCCTCTCTTGATTGCAGAAATTTTTTGTCATTTAAGTATTTCACACAGTGTTCAGTCAGTCCCAGAGAGGGTATCTGTGACTGCAGTCTTTGTGGCAAAATCTCTGCATTATTTAAGCATATATTCTGCCTTCTGTTGACATCCCTAGGTACGAATTACAGTGCGCTACTTAGGTTCCGCATGCTCCTGCTATCCAGATTACGTGTATATACTCAGGGAAAAAAAAAAATTAAGATCTTTTCCTATAACAAGCTATGATCAACAGTGCTTATCCAGATCAAAAAAGAATCTGATCAAGCATTATACTTGCTAATTTTGCACAAACAAAAAGAGTTAAAACAGTCCAGAAATTAAAGATTATTTTATCTCCCAGTCACTACTTCCCCTTACATTTCTGTAGTGTTTTTTAAACTACCACCAGAAGTTCCCCTCCTTCACGAAAATATAAAATTTCACAAGGTGGTGTGATAAATGTTTTGCTGAATACATATCTGCCATGCAAGAGTGGATCTATAGTTAGCTTATTTTGGCATCTCTTTCCACCAGAAGGGACTACTGGATTTTGGGGGAAAGAATAGATCATTCCTAGGGTCATGTTTTCCCAGCTTTCAGAAGATGTGAGTATCTGGAACACGACCTTGCTCACAGATCTTTGTGTTTGATAGCTGCTTGATTTTTTCTAATCCCTCTTTGAACCTGTATAACCTTTTATCGTCACACCTTTATGTGACAAATGTATCGGTTGCATGAGAGAGTATGAGCACTGTTTGGTTTAAACCTACTGTCTGATGGTTTCACTGAGTGAACCCAGGTTCCTGTGTTGAGAAAGAATACACATCCATTTGCTATTTGCATCCCTAGCAACTTTCAGATCTCCATCATATTCCGTTCCCAGTCTTTTCTTTAGTAAGGGCAAGTTTTATAGCCTATTTAATTTCCTCTCATATTGAACTTCTTCCATGCTTCTGATCATACTAGTTGCATTTGTCCATACTTATTCTAACTCTCTATTAAACCCATTTGACAGCTAATGAAAATAAAGGGAAAGTCACTCAGCAATTCAGTGACAGAGCCAAGCAGAGTGTAGATCTCGAAACCATTCTTTCTAAATGGATTATATATTTGGAAGAACTGCAAAGTAAGCATCCATTAGGGTTTTGCCTGCAGTCTTCAATCTTTAATTATGCCCTACTGGTGTAGATTAGTTACCTAATTTGTATTCTGATGACTGAAGTAGACATACATTTCACCAGAATTTGATATTTCTGTGGTTTGTCATCTGGTTACCCAGTGAGAAAATAAAGCAATGAAAGTTAGAATACCCCTAGGAGGATCAGCAACATCTGCTGAAGTGAGATAGATATGTAGCCCAGGTGAAAATTCACAAGGTGCACTATTATAAATAACAAGACACATTTCTAAGATTGTTATTTACACTGGCCCATTTTTTTTCTTGGTGATATTTTTATGTTCTGTAAAGTAACGGCATAGTACACAACAGACTAAATAAATGAAGTAGCAGGGCCCTTAAGGAAAAGCAGATTACAGAGTAAATCGCAAGCACCAAAGGAACATATTTTGAGAAGACTGTATTGGGATTAACTTTTTAAACTGTACTAGTTGAGTATTTTCACAGAAGACCTAAACAGGCAATAGAACAGCAGCATTCTGGAAGCCATAACCTGAGTAAACGTCTAGAATGAGTTACACCAATAGGTATTGCATATCTCTGGGATATCAAGTCTTGTGTCTTTGAGATGAAAATACTGGTAAATGAAAAAAGATACTTTAAATAAACTTTAGATTGCCGCGTTCTTCACCAGCCAGCCTGAAGGGAGGTGAAAATAGTGTAATTCCTGTCTTAGTGGTACTGCTGTACTTGCAGCACCTTGCAATACTGTGCAGACACTGTATCACCTGTATGTGATGCTGGACCTCTCAAGGCAAGATACTGCCAGGTGAGCTGATCAAGCACTGATGAGTTCCCAGTCTCAGTCCTGGGCCATTCCCTACATTCCACTGGTGTTCATCTTCCTGTGCTATCTTTTGTCAACAAGGACTTTCATAGTCTAGTTTTTTAATACCTAACAGGTTTTCAATACTGAACGTCACTTGGAAGAGTTGGATTCACATTCCCAAAAGTTTTCACGTACCTCCTACACATCTGCAAGACCAGACTGCGCAGTACATATTTTGCAGACTGCCAGTTTGCCCATACATATTGACTGCATCCACATCTAAGCAGTGTATTCAGATAATACATAAATGTGGATCCTGTTTTTTGGGAATGTCTCTATTTGAGGGGTAACTGCCCCAGTGAAGGACAGCGTGCTAAGTATTTGGTGTTCTAGCCTTTGTTATTTCCTCCTTTTTTTTTTTTTTTTTTCACATGGCTATGACTGCACCAGGTAATGGCCTGCCAACCACCTCCGAGTGACAAAAGTCAAGTAAAGCTTTACTGGAGAGTTAGGTACTCTATGCCATACTGGAGGAAAGCTAGTCAAATCTGAGAATGATATACATTAATAGCAAATGTAAATTTAGTTTCTAAAGAAAATTAAAGATACTGATGTCTCCATAGTTTACTATCAAACCACTATGAAAAGATTTAGCACACGCTGTGGTGATTGCCAAGTTCATCTTGCAGAGATTGGGGAGTTTGACAGTATTAGCGTTTTTACTTAAACGGTTAACAATGTAATATTGTAAACCATTCTTGTTTTCAGAAAATCAGACCTGTATAGGTGTCTGGAAGAGTGAGTAATTTGCTCAATATCAGGAAATATAATTAGTTACTGCAGATATGGAATATTACTGCTCTGCCATCAGAGGAATTGAAAAAATAAAAAACAAAAGCAAAAACCTGAAGTGAAAGAAAAAAGCCCCATAGAATGATACCTGCTGCTCACTCTTCTGTGGCCTCCATTATATAAACTCTTCTTGTTTTCCTATGATTATCTATCGTGTTTTCCTATAGTTACCAAAATTCCACCAGCAGTTTACATGTCCTGTCTTACATCATTCAGATATGCATTAGCGGAGTATATGTGTGGCAGAAATTAAGTAGTGCCATGAAAACTCATTGTATGTAAAGCATTTTTAGAAAAGGGCCAAATTTTTGTGAATGTTTGGAAGAGAGTTTCATGTGACTTTTTCAGAGTTTACATTATGACAAATTCTTGGGAAATACATCACGTACTGCATTATTTTCTCCAGTAGTCTAACATGGCCTAACACTTTGACCTGTCTTTCTGTTCATATTGATACATATACCTGGAACAGAATTTTGGTATTCTACTGTTACAAATACAGTTCCCAAAATGTATGTCTCTGATGAGAACAGATTTTGGGTGGACAGAGAGAGGGAGAACAAGTAATTGTATTCTATACATGGCAAGTTTAAGTGAGTCAGCTAGCTTCATTCTAATTCCACTAAAGCTTATGGCTGGTTTATCATTGACTTCTTGAGGATTAAGAGTTAGATCAAGACTGAATGGTTTTCGAAACCTCAAACTCTATCTAATTACTTTTGGTATGGTAGATGTGTATGGTAGATGTCTACAGCAAAATTCTGCCATTGGATTAATTCAGAGTTAACTCAGTAGTGTCACTGAAGGATCACATAATTCGGATCCAGTTAATATTGCAACTAAAATTCTGTTTTGTTCGGTGACACTAATTTTTATTTCTACAGTTCTGACATGTAGTTCATTCAAATAAAACCCTCATTTTTAATTAAGTATTAAAATCACATTAATGAAAATAAGTACTTTCAAAGTAAAATATTTTTGTTTCAGGGAAAATAGATTTCTTTTAAGGAAGGGGAGAAGATAAATATTTAATAATCAGATAAATATGTTGCTCAGTACTTAATCTTTAATATGTGCTGAAACCTAAGGGATTACTAAGGGATGTATCAGTATTCAGTTTACTACTGCAAATATTTTGTACTATGGAAGTACAGTTTGTGTTTATTGTGCAGCTTGATTCTATTATGCTGAGTTATATATAATGCAAAATATATGTGGATTTTAACTAGTGCTTACTATGTTGTTACCATTTCCATGGGGTTTAAATGTTTAGAGATTCCTTTCTGACACAACTTTTTCTCCAATCGTCCAAAGAAAATATGTTATACAGATATGTATCGGCATGCACTCAATTCATTATATGTCTTTAATTGCAAAGTTAGGTTCTTGCTATCTGTAAAATAGTCTTTTCTTCCTCTCTTCACTTTCATCATAGTTTTACATAGAAACTAGTAGGACAGCATCCAGTTATCAAGGTCTTTGGTGACAAATCCATCTTTGTTTTAGAAAGTAATGATATGTGTTTTTTTTTCTTTTTTGCACACCAGTGTGTTAGCTAACCCACTTCAAGAGTATGCACAGAACAAGAAAGTGACTACAGGGTATTATGAGGAAACCTCTATTCCATTTCTTTTCCAGGGAAGTGGCACAACTGCATGCTTTTCTGAAGTACCTGTATGCAGCATGGGAAACAAGCAGGATGAACAGAGGACTGCATGCAGTTGCAGGGCTGCAATCTCTCTCTCCCACTACTGAGATGTAGTGGGATAGTTCGCACAAGTGGAGTGTGGCAGTGGTTGGATACAGGCTCAGTAGAAAGGCCAGGCTGGGACAGCAGCATGCTCTTTATGTGAGAGAGTAGCAGGAGTGTATAGAGCTCTGTCTTGGGATCATTGATGGGCCAGCTGCAAGGTTGTGGGTGAGAATTATTGTACAGGCCTATGAGGATGAGGATGTGACGCGTAACTGCTATAGAGGCCTGATCAGGAAGAAGTAGATGAGGCCTTTTTCAGATGAATGAAAGAAGCCTTCCTTTCATAGGCTACGGTCCCTAGGGGGGACTTTAACCACCCCAGTGTCTGCTGGAGGTACAACACAAACAGCACAGGCAATCCAGGAGGTTTCTGAACTATGTCAATGACAACTTCCTATGAAGAGGTGGTTGTGAATCCAATGAAAGGACATGCTGTGCTGGACCTCATGTTTATAAACAAGGAAGGACAGGTTGGGGACGTGAAAGTTTGGGGCAGCATTGGCTGCAGTGACCATGAGACTGTAGAGTTCAGGATACTGAGAGGCAAGGCAAAAAGCAGGGTCATGGCCCTAGACTTTAGGAGCGGAGACATTGTCCTGGTTAGAGATGTGCTTGGTAGAATGACCAAATTACATTCAAATGCTAAATGCAGCATGGATGCTCTTCTGTATCTGATTTGCATTCTAATTTTTTATTCAGATACTCTTTTCTTTCTTATGCCAGTAACTTATTGCAGGATCATCCTTTCCATATAAGAGAAGTTTTACAGCTCAGTTCAATGGTAACAAGAGAACATTTGTGACAGAACAGAAAATTTTGCCTGTTTCTTCACTAATTGGAAATACGTTTCTTCTTCTACACATTATTCAGTTTTGAGATTCTGCATGAAACCCACTCTGTTGGAAACACTTTTTAATTCAATGTTGTCCAAGAAACATAGTTAAGAACACAACAAAAACATGGCATTGTGATTATTAATAATTAGGCAAGGTCGCATGAAGATTTTTTTCTAGACCACTGGAGCACTGTCATTTCCCTGCACTTCCAAAAGGATTTAATCACCAAAACCACCACAAACTGGCCGAACATGTCTGCAGAAACTCCTCAGTCATACTTTTTGCATGCTCAGCACACGGGAAATTACAGGCTAGCAATAATAAATAATCATTATTGCTATTACCTGAAAGTAAAGACTCTTCGCCAGTCCTGTCTTCTGCAAGATTTGTTGAATTAATTACACTGTCACAAGCATTTTCTTAAAGGAAGTAGTTTTGATCCATGAACTCCTGTGCTTCATAGAAGCCTGATGTTTAACTTCTATAGCACCTGAATGCAATAAATACTTCTCACCAAATAAAAAGAGTTTTTTCCAACTCTAGTATGATTGAAGAAATCTTTTGAGACAGAAGAAACTTGTTGTCCTAATCTGAGAAGAAGCTGTCTAGAGATAACCTCATCCCAATTTATCTCTGCAAAACCCTTTACAAAGCAGATGACTATTCATTTTTTGAAAGTCTGTAGCAAATTCAATCTAAGAATAAAAACTGCTAGGTAGAAATTTCTGTAAAGGTCAGTCAACAAACTGAAAATATTGTAATGTGGTTTAATTGTTTGCAAATAGAGAAGGTAGATTTAATTCCTTTAAACTGTACTTCAGGGGCAGTAGAGAGATTGAATTGTTAAAGTATGACTGAATGATGAAAGATTCAGCCTGATAAACCCTCTAATGGTATTTTCACAATTTTGAACTGTTAAGATTTTTGAAGTCTTTTTTTGTAGGCTGTCTTTAAACATTTGTTAAATACATTTTTCCTCCCTTGCCCCCCATAGCTAACCAGATGGCTGGGTTTCTGGATATCTGTATTTTATTTATTTATTTATTTTAGTATATAGAAATAATGAGGAACAAGTAAAACATTTAAGTTAATTGCTTTCACAAACCGTACTTGATTGCTTTAATAATTACATCCCGAGGTTTCAATGTTTCAGAAGTGGTGTGTTATGGAAGAAAACATTACAGTGTATATACCTGAGTTTTGTCTTACTAAGGTAATGCATCTTCAGTTTTGCATCTGCATGTATGACAGCAGAAATAGATATGGCTGGTGTATCATCAGCAATCCTGAAAATAACAGAAAAGAGGACTGAACGGATAGTAGCAGCTACAAACATGTTAGGGGGGCTCTGAATACAGCATTGCAGCTTCTTGGTGCATAACTTTCCGAACCCAAATGTAGGAAATCTGGTATAACTTTCAGATCTGTTCAGCAAGTCTTCTGTAATGGCTCAGTTGTTCCTGGTTCTGAAGAGCAACTGGTGCTGGATTAAGTGAGATGGGGTGCCATTTGTTCAAAGGATACTGTTAAAGATCTCCTTAGGAGCAGCATAGTTTTTTGTTTACGAGATACTGAAGATGATGAAAAAAACTTGAATAGTCGCACATGGTAAATTCTGCTTCTCCCAAACCACTGCAGTACTCCCTACTTTTCCCACCTTTTCCTGGAGAATTCATCATTCTCATTCTCTCTTGCTCAGTTTGGCTGGTGAGAACCCTGTGTGCTCGCTCCCTGTCTCTTCTGCAAAGATGCCACTCATACCTTTTGTGGTAGGCTGATCAACACAGAGCATGAGGAGCAATGAAGCCTCGGTGTAACAATGCTGAGAAGTATCATATCTTACCTACCAATATACTCAATATATACTAACAGTAAAGACTAGAAAGGGCACAAGTGAGCTACTTGACTTAATTATTCTAATGAGGATTTGATACAAAGTTAAAAATGTTTTTTTCCCCTTTTCACCCTCCATTGGTATGTATCAGCGAGTAAAACAATATGAAACAACGCAACAAAAAGAGAAAATATTTTCAGTTCTTGTAGGAAGATCTTTCATTTAATAGTAAGCTAGTGCTTTTAGATGCATGTCATCCTGACAGCCCTCTTATTTTCTGTCTTGCAGAGAGACAGATAATGTCACAGCCTGCCATAAAGATAAGGGATTCAGGGGCAACAAAGGACCAAAAAATGGGACTTAGGTTATTGATGCATTTAGAAGTCACATTTTTTTTCCTATTGCTGTGAAGGTGAGATGGATAAGTTTCATAGTGAAGGGGCATCGTGGACTTACTGGCTTCCTTCTCCCCGTACCTCTGTGCCTTGTTTCTCTCTGACTGCTGTAATAGCCAGTGTTTTGCTTGATATTATTTCAAAAAAAAAGTAGAAATAAAAGTTTTAAAATACTTATTACATTGCATTAATGTTAACATGGAAAAGGGATGTTCTTTCAAGGAAAAAACACTGCATTATTTGCCCTCACGTTTTTGTTATTATGCTTTGTTTCAGGTATTAACATATTCCTGTTTACAATTCAAAGTTCCTAATTATGCATAACAACAAAAAGGAGCATTTTGTGCAGGGCTTACCAAGTGGGACTGTTCAAGCTTTTTTCATTATATCCAGTAGCTTGATTTCCCTACTATTCCCAAATGCTTAGGGTATTTGCATTATTTAAAATTCTTTGGCACTTCAGGAAGCTTGGACTCTATTGGCTAATATGAGCCCTGAGATCCAAACTTCACAAAAGGTAATTTTTTGGTGCAGCACTTCCAAGCCAAACTGAGGACTGGCATGTAAGTTTATATGAACTTATTGCTGTTGAATTCAGTGGAGTATAGAATTAGGACTGAGAGGGATCAGACCTTTATATATGACAGTAACTTGCATTGCTGGTGGTCCTTGATTTTAAAAGAAGAAAAAATGAAAGGGGAAAAAAAGTGGCAGCTTTTTCTGTTTTTCTTGTCCAGCTTCAGAGTTTACATTTTGCAGGTTTCAAGCAGCTGTAGAATTCGTGTCGGATGGCTTCTCCGGTCTGTCAAATCCCCTCATATAGAAATCCAATGGGAAAAGTGGGATTTTACTCAAATCAAATCACCAATGTGATAGAGGTGTTCACCTTCTGCCATGATACTGTTCTCCACGTTCAGTCCCAGCTGCTATGTCAGTGAGGGTCACCAAGCATGCAGAAAGATGAAAACAGGACTTTCTTAGTTATGATTCAGAACTTGCACAGGGAGAATACCCAGTTACAGATAGGTAATTGTAATGCAAATTGGTTTTACCCTTAACTAATGCCTAATGCCTAAGATGACAATTCTAGATTGCCATAAAAACAAAAGTAAATTCTTTAATGACGCTATACTCTGAACTCTGTTGTCCAGCATTGTTTAGAAGTTATGCAGAACTATTTTTGCAATTCAGATCTCACTTATCTGTTATATTTAGAAGACTAATCGACAATTTACTCTGGTTTCAGTTTTCCAGTGTCTAAGAGACCAAAAATAAATACAACAAAAAGATTCCAAGGGCTTGAAAAAGATTCATTAAGGTGAATCCAAATATATGAAATCAGAAGTCTTCAGAGATCATGCTGGCTTAACTTTTCATTGTCCTTGTATAAAGCAGCTTTTTTAAGAAAAAGTGGGGTTATTTCTAAGGACTAGCTATGAAGAAACTTCTCTTTCTTTGCAGTTGGATATATGTGTTACTATTTCTAACAAGTTAAGTCAAATTTTGTAATTAGTTCCAGGTTTGGACACAGATTGAAGAGAAGACAAATTTCACGTATTGAGTCAATAAGTATATTTCCTGGAAAGCAGTGTCTTTTTGTACAGTGATGTACAAAAAGAGTGGAGTTACACAAACCTAATTTTCCTAAGAACAAAACTAAAGATATATGTGTTAATTTAAAATGAAGTAGAAATTTTCAGTCTTATTTGAAGTTTAATTTTTTAACTCATTTTGACAAAAAACACACTCAGGTCTAAAGTTAACATTTCTTTTACATTGGTTTCAGCAACAGCTTTTTCATATTTTGTATGTGTGGCTGTCTGTCTTCCTAAAGTCTGCAGCATAGAGTCAGTTCTAAGAAAGCGGTCCAAGAAAAAGCGTTCTCACCACTCTAGTATTCAGACTTGCGACTGAATGCAAAGATCAGATGAGGGATTGAAAACCCACATAGACTGGAGGAAGTGGAGAAGATTCGTGTAGGAGGTGAAACTGAACTGCATTCTTTGCTACACATCAGTTGCCAAAAAGTGATCCATAATTCCTCTTGTGTGGGCTTTTGGAATGCTGCTCCTATTTGACAAGTCTTCAGCACTGGTTCCATTGCCTGTGAAATCTCTGCACTCATATACTAGAAGGAACGTGCAAAATGCTGAAACTTTTTCAAAGAATACTTAGTACATTTAAATCTATTTGTACCCTTGTCTAATACGTCTTAAAGCTTTAATTAAGAACACATAGCTAATACCAGCTTTATTATAAACACAGGAAATAAAATTCTCATCATTAGGGTTAGACTCTAAAAAAAGATCAAAAGACAGCAGATGCATTGAAAGTCTTTCTCAAAATCAAAAATCATTGTATTAATCTGTTTTACTGGGTAAGACACAGATCCTTACAACAGAAGCTTAGAAATTTTTTTTTATGGAAGTACTCAACTTGACTTTAGTGGGATTGTTTTCAGAAATAAGGTTTGCCGGTCACAGAGGAAGCTATTATTTGCCAGCTGAGTACATTATTATTAGCATTATTAATTGGCATTATTATGTGTTATACTTATGTAAGTTATGTACAGAGATGTCTATTCTGAGTATCCCTAGCCTATTGTTACCGTGATGCATGCTGTGCTTTGTGGGATTTCTCACCCTGTGTTTCTGTCTAAAATATGATAGCCTCAGTCTGATGCTTAATAAGTTTTAACATTTGTTTGTGAATGATTAATTATTGTCTCTCTTCAGGGATGCTAGGCCAAGTATTTTTATATGCTAATGTATTCTTCACAGTATATGCCGTACGTATGGTAAAAGAATATTACAGTGCTTATTTTGAATATTATGAGTTTCTTAAGGATTAAATAAACTGAGTCTACAGATTTTCTCAATAATCTGTCTTCTTTTCAGGTGAAGGACCATTCCCACCTCATCAGAAACCACATCAATGTGTGCAGTACCTGAGACTGAATGGATAATTGCTTCAACTTGCCTGACCATTGGATAATGTTATTTGCAGAGTTACAGGTAGTTACAGTTCTGAATGAATGTTAAGAAGAGATTAGAGGTACGATTTTCATTAGAAAGGTACTCTGGTTATATGTGTGAAAGCTTGATCAAACCTATTCTGCAGGTTTACCAGTCTTTGAAATGTCAGGTTCAAGAACTTTCTCAGCCTTTGGACAGACTACAAACACTTTGTGGAGTCTTTAAAATTCATAGAACAGGTGATTATGCACATAGCATCTTTGAATTCAGTTTCCATACCATTATTTTATTTTGAAGGCATTTTGACTTCTATTGACATTCTTTATTTCAATTACTGTATAAACATAATGAAGAACTCCCATCTGCTCACATCTCTGTACATTCATAGTCTTTATTCTTTGTGTGCCCTTAGGTAGCTTTCCCCCGCTTAGCTAAATCCATATCAACAGTTGTGATTTTAAGCATATTCATTTCTTTACTGCAGACCAATGCTCTTTTTGGCTTGTAGCTAAGAGACTGGGATTTGAAATCAATCAGGCTCCTTCTCAGAAGTTGTTCAGCACTAGTTAGGTCACGTTCCTTGTGCGTAATGAGGCACTGAACAAGTTAAGTTTAAATGGATTTTTCATCAACAAATACAAAACAAGAACCAACCTGATATAACAATTTTTCTTTATACGCCTTTCTTTTTAAAACAAATATCTACGAGAAGCATTTCAATAACAATTTCTTCTTGCTCACACAATTGGTATTGCACTAAGAGCCACTTCATTTTACGGTTGTTTTATTTCATGATTTGTGTAAGGCTACAAGTTTGTTAGGATAAAGCCCTAAGCATAACTATAACTGATATATGTGCTAAAAACAGTGTTACCACTCAAATAGTGAAATGGTAAAACACATCAAAGGATCTACAGTTTTAGCAAGCAGAGTTTTCTAGTTCTATTATTGTAGATTTACAATCACCGTATGGCCAAAAAGAACAAGATCTAAATGTAGCCCTTTTGAAAGAAATTTCTTGTATTCTGGCTTTGAGATTTTCTTTTTACATTGTTACACAGTATACAAGGCTTTTAACAGTGAAATCTGTCTTATCTGGCTTCGAAGTTGGCCTTGCTTTGAGCAGGAGGTTGGACTGCTCGAGATCTCTTCCAACCAAAGTGATTCTGTGATTCTATCAAATTAAATAATCTGTTCTCCTCACATACCACAAACAACAGAGTAGTTTTCAGAATGCAGTACTTTGAATTATTTCTTTAAACTCATTCTCATAAAACAACGAAGAAGTAAAAACCAATGCTTATTGCAGATTTTTGAGTATTAACGGGAAACACATGCTGTTTTTCCTAATGTACAAGAATAACCTGAGAGAAACTGAAATTGAATGGCTGTTAAATTCCCTGGTTATGCAATCACCCAAATTATTTTCTTGCCATTTGAGAAATAGAGAAAGGTAAAAATACATACGCAAACGTGTATATATACACACAGGTATCTCCTCTCTTTGTTAAAGGTAACAATTTTTTTGACTTCAGGTTTATTTTGAAACAATCACTAAGTGAAGCGTAACATTAGCACAATGAGAATTTGGTGACCAGGAAATAATGAAAAGAAAAAAAATGTGGGCTGAGCTGAGGTGTTGTACTTGGAGAAGTAAAATGATTCCCAAGATTACTGCACTTAATTTTTTGTATATATATATATACTCAGTGTAGACAGTTGCAACTCTGCTGATTTGCTGCCAACAGTGTTTTTGCCATTTCAGCATCTGGAAGCCTGGCTGTTAAATAATCAATATTTATTATTAAATATGGAGAAGCATTTACTAAACTTTCCTTGGAGATTTTCCTGACATACCTTAGAAATCTCTTTGTTAATGAAAACTCTCTGTACTGCTTTTTGAAATTGTTTGGCGTATTTGCAGAGAGGAAAGTGGCAGAAGAGACATTTCTAGTTCCAGACATCTTAAAATTACCCAGACAGAATAAATACTGCTTAACAAGTAAAACACTTGAAATTAGCATAAGACATTGTGATATACCTCACTTAATTTTCTTCAGCTTCTTTGTTGTCAAAAGAACAGTCATTCTGAGGATCGATCCAACGCCAACTGAAATCCATGGGAAAAATCCCATTTCCATTTTTGAGGAGTACAGACTCATAAGTATTTAGTTTTTATTCCAAGATAAACTGAGTGGTTCTGAGTTTTTTATTCTTTGTTGTAGATTAACAAACTGTTTAAACCCTTTAGATGCAATCTGATATTTCATAGGCTGGTATTAAAAGACTTGCCATTCCTTCAAATTTAATAACTTAAATGAAACATTTCCTCTTTTCATCTTTTTTCTTGCATAAATAGATTTTGTTTATAAAAAAAAGAGGATCATATTCTCAACATCTGCTAACAGGGGAAGATTGACGACTTTTTATTGTCACACAAATAGCAATCTTAGTTTTTGTAAAACCGTATTTCAAAACATGTTAATGATATGTGCTGTGTCCATTTTTTTTAAATAAAACTGGAAAAATAAGGATTTTCTGCACAGTGAAAGGAAACACACAGAGTATCCCATGGGTCTGTGCTGCCTCTGAGATTATTTTGTCTGTCCAATTAAATATTTAATTAGGTTTGTGCAAAATCTGGACTTGATTTTAATTACATGCTTTTTAATAGATGTTGCTTTAGCGTATGGAAAACGCCTTTGACTTCAATCACAGTTTTTCTCCTTGTCTGCTGTTTACAGTTATGTAAACAAAAATAATTTCCCATATATAGATACAGATTTATTTAAGGTTCTAAATTTGTAATGTATGAGAGTTAACACTCAGACTTGTTCTGTAATTTATCTGATGTAGGGCTGAGGCCCCTTAAGAATCCCATTTTTATCCCTAAATAAAGGTAGTTGAGATAATTAAAGTACAGATAGACAATAGAGTAGGTTGCATATGTGGAATTCTTGAATAAGTTCCTTGTTTAACCAATACCTTTCAGCTCATTATTGTGAAGCCAGCTTTCCCTTTATTTTTCCTACCTCACTCAGATAAAGCTATTCTGTGCTGTTAGCTGACAGTGTATGAACCATAGTGCTCTAAGGAATTAACTGAAGATAGAGCTTACTGAAGTGTGAGGAATACCACTGTATTAATGCTGAATGTTGAAGAAACCCATCAACCGATAATTTACCTATTGGTTTTTGGTGGAGAGGAAGCAGCAAACTGTTTCCTTGACCTTTCTCCAGAATTAGCATAATGAGAAGATCTAATGGGAAAAGGGTTTTGTGATTCAGCACACTATATCTAACCCATTAGTGCATATCCATTTGGGAATCAGGTAGCCTGCTTGGTCTCCAAGCAAGCACCTTTGTAGAACCGTTATTACAGGCAAGCCATACAGAGATAACACAGCTAAGAGCCCCACCGTCTTGCTAAACGCCTGACTGACAGGCAAGGCTGACATCACCTCCTGACACGTGCTTTGACTTCTCTTTGCAACAAGGGAATTTTTAAGGTGATGAATGTGGCATTCGCTGTAAATCGCAGAGAGAGAAGGTCAAAAGTGTGTGATTGTGTATTTACTAAAAATCCAAAAGCTTTAGTTACTTTACTGAGATATGAAACTCTCAAGAGTTCTACTGACTCTGCAGTAATCAAGATACCCTGTAAGTCATTCTTGCAGAACTATCGTGAGAAGTTACCAGCTGAGGCATAAAGTTTGCCCACCTATACTGTTCTGTGGTAGCTGATGGATTTTGAAGAAGAAAATCCCTGATGATATTTTATTTAGCTCCTAAAAGGAAAGAAATTACTCAGCTCAGTTGTGGGGTCAGAGGATTTTGCAGTGCCCTTGTATGCATCTGTGAAGATACTACTTTTTTTTTTTTTCTTTTTTTCTAGAGATAAGAGGAAGAATTCACGCTAGTTTGGCTGGGTATTTGGCTTGTCTTTATGTGTGACCAGTGGAGGTAATTTTCTTCATAATCAAGGTTTTGATTAGAGGGGTCTAGCTGGCAAAGCAGGTCAATTGGGACAGTGTAAAACCCCGTCTTGAATTGTGAAGTTTTAGCCAATACTCTTCATGATGGGGAGCGTGATTACTGAAGAGTCATTTTGCAGTTTTTTTCAAATGCTTTCCTATAGAAACATTTACAGCCTTCTTTCCTACTCGCAAGGGTAGAACACTGGTATTAATCATTCTTAGCCTAAATCCTCTGGTTACACTCTTACATGACATTCCCAATTGAATTTGCCATGAGTAGGAAAATTTCCTTTGGGAGCTCTTGCTAATTCAAGTGACTCAAAACAGCTCATTCAAAACAATTGTACTGTTTATTCACCCAGAAGAACATACGAAGGCCCATTCCTCTGAGAGTTATGTTAACTTTCCCTGTTCTCTGAAAGTTTTAGAAGGTTGCGCTTGACCCAGATACCTTGAGTTCAGAGCTAGGAGACACAGCATTTCTCTCTATCCATAAAGTTCACTGGAAAATGGCTATGCATCCCACTCTTCCTTCCCAGTTTGGGGTGTTTTCTGTCTAAGAGACTGATATCCCTGTGAGATATACCACAATCAGTTTCTGCCAGCTTTGTCAAAAATATACTAATTTAGTTTAGGAAAGTAAATAATGGCTGAAAAATAAGTGGTCAGTTTTAATTTCTTATCATGATATTTGTTAGTAACCTAAATCTAGAATTAGGAGTCTAAGTGTAGGCTCAAAACGTTAAAAAAAATCTAGGGATTTAGACACAGGATTTAATCTAGTATGATTACTGAAACAATGATTATTTTAGTGAAGAGAATGCAGAGGCACGTCTCAGGATATTTTTCAGGTATTTTAATTAGAAACTGCTGAAATATTTCTAGGCATTTTTATTACACCTTTGTGTAATATAAGGGCTTAGACAGAATCAAATACAGTAGTCTGCTCTTTTCCCAGTGTCCACTGAGTTTAAAACTGATTTGCCATGAAGTTCACTGGGGAAAAGTAGCAACTGTTTTCTCATATAGAATTCATTTAAACTTCTAAGTGAGAGTCTAGATTTGCTGCTTGTTTTATTCCCGTCTACTCCCATCTTCTATTTTTTGTTTGCCTTCAGAAAGCCAAGCAAGCATTGGGAGTGAGATTGAGCTGTTGGTAGGATTTTTACTGCTGATTTCTAAGAAAGTAAGATAAGATCCATTTAAAAGCAGAGCAAAACTAATACTGCACTCTCCAAGATGCCATTAGAGTTACAACTCTAATGTAAAGTCAGAAAAGAGTCATGGTGTGCATGGTGTACTTACTCATAGTAATCATCTCCTGACTACTACTATAGACAGAGGACTGGGATGCAGAGGTGCTCAATTTATGTTTTTGTCCTTGGCCCTGGCTGTGACACAGGGGACTGATATAGGGAAATTAGCTGTTCTGATTGTGAGCTGTCTAAAAATGTTTAATGCTTGGAGCCTGTTTTTTCCATTTCTTGAATATGATGTTCCACAAATTTCCACAGTGGAAGTAAACCTGCTTCACAGATGTCAGGACATGTGCATAGGTGTTCATTCAAGAGTCTATGCTTCTTAGTTTATGCTCTCTTAGGAATTCAGGACACCTCTTCTCTGACAACTTAAGTTTTTCTAATGTTTGAGCTTGTGGGCATTATCTGTAATGCCATCAGTCCATCTACTGCTATCACATGATCTTTTTCTGTGCTGTAGTTAATATACATCCTTTGACTCTGCTATTACATTTAATTTTTTTAATTGATTTGATTTTGGGGCCCTAAAGTATTAAAGATGCCAGTTTTCAAATTATGACTGGCAGTACCAAGTTTAAACTCTTCAAAGATGTTGTTTCTTTTAGTGAGCTCTTTTTGATGTTTAGTAAATCTAGCACCGCCACCTACTTTTCTTTCTCCTTTTGGCTAAAATCAACATTATTTAAAAGGCATTGCTTTTAAAATTTGGTAGTGAAAAATAATTTCATTTTACCATTCTTTTTATTTTTTAATAAACAAAAAGTGCTTACCCTCTGTCCTGTCTTCTGCACTAGTCTAGTTCCGGATATAGATAAAGAAGTGGGATTTCAAAGATGTTGTATCTAGCCTTACTTTAGCAAAAACAATATTTTCTATTTAAAGTGGTGAATTTGTTTAACTTAACTTGATAAAATCTAGAATTGATGACAAGATGATTTAATACAACTCTTGCTAACAACTTGCAGACATTACTAGTGTGTCAAAACAACATTGCTAGAGGCAGTCTGGCGTCAGGCTGGACTGATAACTACAATACAGTGAAACAGCTTTTTGACAGCTATTTTATTCTTGAATGCTATTGATTAAAGGGAGCTTGAGTTAGTGTTATTTTTTTCCCCTCCAGATATTTTCATTCACTTGCACTTTTATTTTTACTCACAAATAGAAAGGTAAATATTATAAAATTAATAAAAATGAAAACCTAGAAGCCTACATCTTGACTAGATGTGAAATGGAATTTGAGATTTTTTCTTCTACAATTAGGCTGCTTCTCTTTTGTGATCTGCAACTCATGTATACTCTGCACATGTTACAGGAATTTTTTATATTTACCCTGTATCTTTGACCATCTCCCTCAGGAGATATGTATATGATGGAAAAGATAGAATTGATATGGGAATAATTATTCTTGTAATTTTAATAGATATAAAGTGGCATTTGCTGAATTTAAAAAAAATATCATTTTATGTAGATTATGCAGGGCTTCAGTCTTATTCCCTCAATTTTAGAAACCTGGTGTACTTAACCAAAGATGGTATGCAAAACCTTCAATTTTGATCTGAAATAGAAATGTCAATTGAATTTGAAGCTGTGCTTTAGCCTTTCTCAGTTCTATTCAGTGTCTTGATAAGGTCTAAGGATTCCTCCTGTAACCAAAAAAATTTAAACTGACTAAAACTTTAACCTTTGCTTTTCATCAAGTGTTCACAGAGAATACTTTCTGAAAAAGTTGCTGTTTAGTTTGTACGCTTTATATTAGGTTTTCAAATTAGAGCAGCATTACACATTGTAAGTGTGATATTGAATTTTACACATAAAAAGTGCTATGTTGGGGTTTTTTTTTATAGTTTTACACATCTTGTGAACAGGCAAATGTGAGGGAGAGACTTGTGTAGAATGAGATGGAATTTGTTGTCTGCCAGAGCTTGAAGCCTTGAAGCTCGAAGCTTGAAGCTCTAGGATTCCTGAGTGGAGGATTTGTTCTTCATGTGCTTCTTATGCCTGGAATGGCATAGATAGGGAAATAGTCAGTTTCAAGAATGTACCAGTGTGCCTGCGCAGACATCTGTTATTCATGGCAATACAGCCCTTGCTCCTGCTGAGCTGGAACAGAAGTGCCATACCGGTACAATGTTGTTCTACATACATTAGGCTGTTTGAAGCGTTGCTTTAACATTCCAGAGCTGCTTCCTGAACCTGAGCACAGTTGCTTTTGACCAGTGCTGTGTATGCGTACTTCGTGATTTAGATACTTACGCATAGATAACTAGCGCTGTTTCAGACACACTAGTGTAACCATGGCATCCATAGTAGCCATGGCAGATACGATGTGGATGAATCATACTATCCTAGAACAACAACTGGAGAACAAATAGGATTCTTATTAATCTAAGGTGTCACTAGATGCCTCATCATCTGAATTATTCCCCCAAACCCATTCAGAACTAACTCAGGAATCTCCATTAGATAGGCCTGTAAAATATAACTTTTTACTAGTGCCTCAGTGGAGTGAAATGCAAAAATTGCTTAAAATCAAGGCAGAGCAATGGTAATCGATGTATTAGGAAAGTCTATAAGGAAATTAAGTTAGAGGGGAGTTTTTTTATTTTGAAATTATTTCATCTGGAAACATTGTAGCTAAAACATGATAGTGTGTTATGTTGGTGTACCCCATTTTCAAGTGGGCAAGGCTTTATGTTTTAAATAGTAGAGACATTAGTAATAGCAGATTATGTGGTTCCAGATGTTGCATCAGTAATCATAGGATTTAAAGATAACTCTTGATATTGTCAAAGGGCTCAGTCATCTTTGTTTTCCTTTCTCATTGCTATTTATATATATATGTGAAATGTCCTATTTCAATATAGTACTATACAGTTATATTCTACAGTCTAATATATGTCTAATTGCAGAACCAAAGGCAAAATATGTGTCAATTTTGTGGCCTAAATAAAAGAAATGAAATGGACTCTTTACTTGTACTCCTGACTTATCCATTCAAGCATTTTAACTGGCAGACTCCTTCTAATCCCCTGACAGCACCTGGAGGGGTGCCGGTAGAACACCAAAGGGATGGTGGGAAGATATGACATATGACACTGGGGCAAGATCTGAACTCAGACAAATGAAATCTGTCAGCCAGCTCCTCAAAGGCTGCCACAGTTCTTATCACTGCTTGGTTGAGCTGGCTTGATACACAGACTTATTGTATTATTCAGCTGGTTTGATTTTCCTTTTTATGACAACCTTACCCTGGAGACCATCCATCTCTTTGCAGTGTTGGAGAATGACTATAACTGAATGATATTTCAATATAATTTATAATCCTATACTGTAAACAGAAGTGATGGTTGCTTCTAACCACTGTGAAGAATTCTAATAGGTGCATTTGGACTCTTGTTTTCTTGGAGGGTTGGAAATACTCTGGAATTGGGAGATATTTCATAGCTTAGCTTAATAAGTCTTATAGCAGAAAAGCTGTGAAAAACCCTGAAAAAGACAGGAAATTTTTCCGAATGTGCCCAGGCAGTTAATGATGCATGTGAACAACTACAGCTGCAACAAATTATTTGCCAAAAATTTAAATAGTAGTTATTATTGCCAACTTTCTGGATAATGTCCTGGAATGAAGGGCTTAGCAGTAAAAAGTTGGGCTCAAGTGAAATATCTGAATCTGAAAGCAATCCAAGTAAAATTGGATCCTAAAATCCACACTTTAAATAAAAACTCCAACAAAAATGTAAGGTAAAATAGTTATATTATTGTCTTGTGTGGCAAGCTTAAGCTTGTATTTTACCTTCTCATTTGCATCAGGAAAAGGTGAGGTTAAGTATTACCAAACTCCTTGGAGAACACTCCCAACAGTACATTTTTTCAGTCTGGTGGATCTGAACAAACAGGATTTGTCCTAGATAGGGAAATGGCAGACCTTGTCTTCAGCATATTCATTTTTTCTTTGAAAGGACAGCCTTCTGGAAATATTCTTCTCCCCACAAAAGCTACAAAAGAAAATATTACTGAAAAGATACACTTCCATGTGATTGCTGGTAGTTTATTTATATCATTAGATGTTAATCTGGTTCGTCTAGATTTTTTCTCATTTTTTGTGCAGCATGGGGTATTTCTGAATGGTAAACAAAGAACAGTGATATCTGTTCACAGTCAGTAAGTCCTTATGTGACCTAAATAACTCCATTTACACTTCGCATTCATGAAGTTACAAATTAGTTTTTTGTATGTTTTCTGTGCCTCATACATTAAATGCAGTTACTCAATTATGAGAAAAATCTAGAGACTAAAGATGAGAAAGAACCAGATTGGTTTAAATGGAGGTGAGGCAGTAGGGGGCTTGTTTTATCTTTCATATGACAACATGTATGAAAGTGAAAACAGAGACAAAGACGCTATAAGCAATAATTCTAATCAAACTGTGGATGAACATATGCACCAAATACAGTGCATATGGTCTTTATAGTAGAATAGCTGAGCCTTCTTTTTTTAAGTAGCTTATTATGGGGTTTTGAGAAACACTGCGCTAATTAAGTGAAAATAAATTAGTGGTGAGATTACTTTTCTGAATATTCATTCAGAAGCAATCAGTAGATTTAATTCGGTCTACAGAACATATCACAATGGATTTTAGTCACTGTTTTCCATGACCTGTATCGGGTTCCATTCACTTTAGCACTGTTAGGCAGTACAAAATAAAGGCATACAAGCTGCACCACGCTATAAGAAGGACATTGAGGTGCTGGAGAGGGTCCAGAGAAAGGAAGCGAAGCTGGTGAAGGGTCTTGAGAATAAGTCTTATGAGGAGCGGCTGAGGGACTTGGGGTTGTTTAGTCTGGAGAAGAGGAGGCTGAGGGGAGACCTTATTGCTCTCTACAGCTCCCTGAAAGGAGGTTGTGGCCAGGTGGGCATTGGTCTCTTCTCCCATGTAACATGGTATAGGGCAAGAGGAAATGGCCTCAGGTTGTGCCAGGGGAGGTTTAGGTTGGACACTAGGAAAAATTTCTACACTGAGAGGATTATCAAAGACTGGAACAGGCTGTCCAGGGAAGAGGTTGAACCGCTATCCTTGGATGTATTTAAAAGCTATTAAAAAGCCATCTAGTTATGTTGCTCAGTGACATGGTTTAGTAGTAGGCCCAGTAGAGTTAAATAACGGTTGGACTTGATGATCTTAAAAGTCTTTCCAGACATAACGAATCTATGATTCTGTGATTCTAAGCCTATCTTTGTTTTTGTAACTAGCAAAAACTGGCAGAAACTTTGCGTGTTGAAAAGGTTGCAACAGTGGAATTAAGAACTGAGATTCTCACCGTTGTTTTCACTTTGACTCCTCCTATGTACTCTCCCCACCACAACCAGGAACATTGTCCAAAATGGCCTCTGCAAAGACTGGTGCTTCATGCCTAGACATGTTTGTTGCAGTTTTCCAAAGCTGTTTACAAACTAACTCTTTAGTGAAGTACATAGATATTCCATTTCCAAGGAGAAAACAGATGACGTGCAATCATAATCCTTTTGATGAAAAAGGAAAATTACATTTTCACTTTGCTTTCTTCAAGTTCTCAGTATTAATTACTTGTTTCATTTTGCCTTCCCAAATTTTATACTTGTTACTGATTCACACAAGTGGAAACTATACTGAAGTGCAAATTAAATGCAAAAGTACACTCCTACTGGAGCAGTCACCTTCCCCCCTCTCCTTCCAGCAGGCATTAGTTTGAAACTATATGACACTTGGTGAAATTTTGACAGAAAACTATCCTATTTGGCAGTATGGAAAACAAAGAATTGAACTTTGTGCAACCTTAACCTTTGAATTATTTACAAGTTGTGAGGCTCTCCAACCCGCCCCTTGTTGGGCCAAATATATTTTTGAGAAACCTGTTTAGGGCTACCCTGAAGATTCAAAGAACACATCCCCAACTTCATGTGAGGCAAGATGTTTCAGTTGCATACAATCTTGTGTATAATCACACAAGATTACACAATTTGAGAACAGAGTGAAAGAGTCCTGGGACTTCTTTGCATAGTCTAACAAACAGCAAGTAAAGAATAACTGGTTAAGGGTAGTGTTTAGTAGTCTGTGCTATGCTGCTAGTTCCATGAATCCTAGTTACTGTAACCGTACATCAAACAATGTAAGTGTGGAATCCTTTGTAGTACTGAAGTCCAGCAGAGGTGAGAAAGAGATGCTTTTAAGAAATCAAGAGATAAGTGATATTTTGTATCATTCTGTTTCAGAGTGAAACTCTGAAAAACATGTTGTAAAGTACACATAAAGTACACCCAGTGGGTGCATGTGTATGTGTGCCAAATTACTAAGTGTTTTTATGTATCCAACTACAATTTCTTAACAATAATTGTTTTTAGAATGGGCATATACGTCATGAAGTTGCAGGCCTTTTACTAATAGATGTTGCTAAAGTAATATATGGTACTATATAATATATATAAATATTTTTATATATAATAATATAAAGTAATAAAGTCTTTCCTTATGGAAATAAATGGTTTTGCCACTCAAACTCCAAAATTTTTATTGAACTCCCTTACTACTCTCGTGTACAGGCAACCACACACACATATGCACATGCACACGTGCACACGCTCTCTCTCTTTATTTATCTTCTGCATCCTTACACTCCTGATTCCTCTGTTGATTTGGACAGTCTGATAGCTAAAATACATTCCGTTAGTCACCCAATGTATTTCTTTATGGTTGGGTTCCACTGAAACTAATGGAAATAAAGTATTTGTGTTAGGTGTGCTGCACGTATCCTGAAGGTATCATCACTGCATCTTCAAGAAGGATAGGAATCTGGAACTAGGTATGAGAAATAATACTCAAATTTTAAGGAAAGAGGTATCTTCCCTTACTCCTTTGTCATTTTGGGGTGTTATGCCTAAGTAGTAAGTAACCTGAAGCATAGAATGATAAGTTATTGTTCAAATAAGCTTTTATGTACAAACCAGTAAGTTAGCTTCTGCATACAGGTACTTCTCTATACCAGCCCCTAACCCTCCCGGCTCCTCTCCCTTTCATTTTCAAACATTTTTATACATTTGAGCTTGATAAAGCATCAAGGAAAAAATTGGTGAGCACACCCAAGCAGGGTAAGGAATAGACAGATTTGGCATAAATGGCTTCCCTTGTTAAGTGTTTCAAAAATCTTTAAGTTTTGCTCAAATACTGCTGGATTGTATATGTAATAATGGTATGAAATGAGGTCATTCATGTGTCAATATGATATTATTTTGTATGCGTTTGAATAAATACATTTTTTTAAAGAACTGTGAAGCACCGTAATGTCTGTGCATGAGTTTCATGAGGATTTAACTTCACATCACATGTGATGCCCAATTCAGTTTACACATTTTGTGTTGTAACTCCTTGGTATATTACTGCCTCTCAGAAAACCATCTAAGAGCAGGCTTCAGAGCTGACTTTCTTTTAAGGAAGTAGGCTGTATTGTACTTTTCTGTCATCTAAAACAGGTGACCTGTTTATGTGATTAAGAAGTAAATGTTAAAAACACTTGGATACAGGAAAACACTTAGTGATTTGGCACACGTACACATGCACCTACTGGGATCAAATGTGTACTTTACGAGATGTTTTTCAGAGTTTCACTTTGAAACAGAATTAATCCAAATATGCCTTAATTTTCCATTACTTAGAGCTTTAGTATGTTGTAGCAAAAGTAAATATGGTCAGATTCATCATGGATTCAGTCAAGCTTTTCTGAAATTTTATTTTGTATCATAAATACTATGCACTTTTCAGTGGCTTATGATATCCTAAAAATTTATTGTATTACCTTCTAAAACTTCAATTTTCCCATTTTTTATTTCAGAAGCACTCTATATTTTCCTTTCTTACTGCCTTCTGGAAAAGTTAGTTTAACTGGAGTGTCCTCAGTTAATACTCACATAATTAATTCTCTAACTCTGTAAACCCAAGGAACCCCAGGTCACTGAGCACATAGTGGGACAGATCAGTTTAACTGAGACCAGAATTTGCTCCACTTGACCTGAAGTAATTGATCTCAAGAAAATAGAGAAACATGTATAACTACCATAAAATAAATATTTCATGTTACGGAGATCAGAAGAGATGACAAAACAATCCACTTCTAACTGAAGAAGCAAACAATATTATATTACCAATTTATATATATTACACCTTTCTAGAACAGGAAAAATAAGAAAAATAGCGGCCTCTGTCACCTCAAGTCTCTCACTCTAGGTTGGGAGGGCTAGTCCAGAAGGGCTTCCTTAAGAATGACAGGGTGCTAGCATAACACTTGTTTCTAGCAGTTGTCAGAACAATCTTTCGATTCTTTCATGTTCAGAACAATTCATCCCAGAACGGGATGTGCATCAGCTTAAAAACACAACCATGATCAGATGTCGTAAGAGTAGCCTCCCCCAGATTATGCCCATTTGCTATTGAGCAATTTTAATTTTCACTCCTGCTGGTGAGCGACATCATATTTTTGCTCTGTTTACCTCTGGGTCAGGCCAATCAAGATAATGATCTTTCCCATTATTTGGTTGATCCATCCTTTTTAACAGCTAGACAGCATAAATAACAGCATCCACATTTAGTGTTTATATAATGTTAATCATCAAATAATGAAAAATAACTTTTAGCGTGTGATTCAGTGGAATTTTGTTTTACCATCATTGGTTAAGTTTAACAATATTTTTGAAATATACCACATAAAATTCTTTAACGAAGTAGCCTGCTCTTCAATGTTTTATTTTTCTTTTTAATAATATAGTTACATGTGTAAAGTACAAAGAGAGGCAATGTACAAAGGCTGTAACTGAAATAGAAGTGTACAATATAGCTCAATAGTAATCCTATTAAGTAATTCTATTTGTTGATGCAATACAAGGCAAGTCAAGAATACATAGTCTTTTCTGTACACATGTCAAATGGGTCCATAATAATTCAAATGCTGACAGTTGGCATTGTTCTCTGACTAGCAAACAAAGCAACTATTTCAGTGTTTGATCCATTTTTTATTGTGACTGTGTAAAATGACATACTGCATCAAACATTTACAAAAAATAACGGGAAAAGTTTTTTTCTATTCTGTGTTCAAATGAACTAACAACTGCTGGCACATTCACATTTAACAACAGCTAATCAACAAACAACATTAAAAAGAACTAGAATACCCCCTCTTGCCAGGATCTGGTATTTTTCCCTGACCAAAGGTGAGAGGTGTATGTGTTTTCTAACTCTGTTGCTTGATCTTGGGTTTATTAACAAAGGCAGCCTACAAAGCAATGTATTTCTTCAAAGACCCCATTTCAAGCTCCTTGCCATTGGGCAGTTACAGCACTCCTATGTCACTTAGCTCATGCTGTAATTAGAGAAGAATTAGTAAAGCTCCTAAAGCTCAGTTAACTGTTACGTGTTCACGCATTTGTCTGAAGTGAGTGTAAGTCTTCTTTAAAGTTTTCCTACAAGGCCTTAGTTTTATGTTATATTTTTTCTGAAGTCAGTCAGTCATGCAAACTTCAGCAAAATCAGTTTCAGAGTTAAAATAATTAATTGGTAAAGCAGAGACAAAATCAACAAGACTGACAGTTCCCTGAAGAAGGTGGTTTGGATTAAATCTTTTCTCTTACTCTGCCTGCGACTAACTTTTGAACCAACAATAAAATTCACGAATATTTCTTCACCAGTAGTTCGAGAATTTAGCCTCTGTTTTTTTCTTTTGCTTTTCGAAGGGGTCCCTGAAACAAAAATGTCTATTTTCAGGTTGCAAATCAAAATAAATGAAACTTTCTAAGTTCAAGAATTGATGAGGAAAAAGTGGCAAGTTTTATTTTTAATTTGATCTGCATATTTTTTCTTAGTTTTTATTGCCTGCTTCAGTAGTTGAATCAAAATCTAAATTATTCAAACAGCTCTAATAATACTCTCCTTCAGAACAAAGATTAAGCCATACTGTTCCTGAAGAGGTACTAATAACTGCACTGATCTGGAATGGTAGTAAGCCTGTCAGCACATAAGCAAAAATTAGGTATATATAGTATGTTATTAGAGAAAATAATATGTTAAAGGACTCACCACCCTAGCTAGTTTGTCTGGAGAAGAAGAAAATCTGTGTAAAAAGAAAAGTATTTGTATTGCTTATCTACCAGAACCTGGACAAGTTAAAGCCTATGTATTCAGTCTTTTCCATAAAAATTCATGTATCATAAAACACCTCTTCTTGGGAAAACTGTTTCCATCTTGTCTAGGAGGGGTGATTCATTCTTGCTTGAGCATTCCATACCTGGGAATAAGCAGAAGCTACTATAGCCTGGAGTGGCATCATAGTAGTATGTGTGCAGAATATAGCAAATAAATCCAATTTTATGTCAGGTTTTCAGAGCCTTTTTTCTACACCGTTTTATTGATATGTTATGATAGCTTTATCTCTGAAACATATCTGAAACAGGTAAATCATTTTATATGTATGGAAGACTATGATGTGAAGGGCTGTTCTGATATAGATTGTTGTAGGGAGAGTATTGGGCATGTCAGGAATATTTGTGAGAAGGACAGGACTGTAAGCACAAGACAGTCTATTCCAGGAAAAGGAGAGAGAGGCAGATACTCTCAGAGATATGGGAGATAACTGGGCCTCTGTACTGACTGTAGCCTGAAGTATAGCAGTGAAATACAGATATGTGGATTGTGGGAAGTGTGGTCAAATACATCAGTTCGTAACCCCTTTCCCTGAGAAAACCGTGAAAGATATTGTGTGTTCATACTTCGTCTCAGCACATTTCAGTGTCAAAGTGTAAGGGAATGTTGCAGATAAGCTGGTATTCCAAACTGAGCGAAAACAGTGACTATTTCCCTGCACAACAGCAAGATACTGTTGATCTCCACACAGAGAAGCTTCCGTCTCTTGCTGTCACAAAAAGTACTGCCTTAGAAAAGGATGAGTACTGTCTTGCTGGTCCTGCAGGTACTCAGCCATTATCAGACTGTACAGTCCGAGAATGCAAAAGCAGGCTAAGGAAGAGCAGGCTAGTGGGAAGAGGACTGCTACAGGGGGTGGATGGAATAGTAGGGGAGTGTGGAGTTGGGTTGTTAATTGGAGAGAGAGGAGAGGTATCATACGATAGCATGAATGTGGAGTCCTAATTCAAGGATCAATCTTCCTAAAAATACACCAGTACACCTACTTCCTCTTTTTCATACTGGGGTTTGGAGTTTATCTGTATCGAGTAGATGGGGTAAGTACCAAAAGCCATGTTCTTGAGGCCATATAGATTTTTATCTTTTTTTTAAAAAAAGGCAGCAATGTATACTTACCTGTTGCTGTGGTTCCACCTTTGAGTGCTGTGTAGACATGCTCATATTTGGATTTCAGTTTCCCTCACTGATGATCATTTGCTTTCTTGGTGTATAAGCATGCAGTCTTTCCATTTTAATTTTCTCCTGTAGACCTTTATGTAAGACAACATTGAGCAACTTTGCACAGTGAAAAAAGCCTTAGAAAACTTGTACTGCTGCACTCAGCACAGGGCACTACTGTGGGCAGTAACTGAGGATCCAAGAAAGGTAGCGATTTTACAGTGTACCCCAACCAAACCACCATGTATTCTGTAAAACTGCATTTTTGCAGAACTTTACTGTTTCCAGTTCTGAAGGCTGATATAAATTACCTTGGACATAGCAGCTGCAGATGAAGTGCAACCAATAAGAAATGAAGAGGCCTTCCTTCTCCCTACCCCATCATAAAATTCTCTCTGTCCCCGGAGACCACCAGTTAGTTCTGTCCTCTTTTTCTCTCCTCAGATTTTAAATTCTTGAGGCAGGGATCATCCCTTTCTCTAGTGCTCTGCTCTTCCCTTCCCTTTCCTCCCCAAAATGGAGAATACTGTCAGAACTTTAAAAAAAAATGTAAGAAGAAAGAATGCAGTAGCAAATATTCCCTTTTCAAATAGAATCATTACCATAGCACAGTTATCCTTCAGCAGCTGCAAATGGAACAGGGAGATGTTAGTGTTCACTTCTACTGATCTCATTATACAAACCACTAAGAGGAGCAAGGGAATACATTTGGAGAGCTTTCATGTGGTTAAAGCGACAGGGGAAATTCATTCTTTGATATTCCCTTGTTCAGTGTATCTGCCTCACTTTGTGCCTGCCCCTCAAAAGGCAAGGCTGTAAAAATATTAGAGGATTGTTGAAAGGGATTGAAAAATAAAAAAAAGCCTCTAATTAAAAGGACAAAAATATACTTGGAAAGTGTTTCTCAGTGTTTTTAAGTTCAAAACCAGACCACCTATCCAAATCTTCTCATTAGAAGTCAGATTCAATTTTCATGCAGAGAGCTCGATACCAGGTTTCTACCCATCTAGACAAATACTTTGATTTCTGTATTACCAAAGTGCCTAACAACCACTGATTGATACGCGTGTTGGTGACCTGGCGATCTTGGTAAGGAAAAGTCAACATCCACAATTGTTAAATGGGTAATGAAAGCTCAGAGGTCAAGAGATTTGTCCACAATCGCCTGGAACGCAAGGCATAGTCCCTGTCTCGGGAATTCCATGTCGCCCATTAAACATAGAACGAACATTCTTTCATTCTTCAGCTTTTTTTTTTTTTTTTTTTTTTTTTTGTAGATTTTAATTTGAACACTAGTCTTTCTGCCTTGCTGACTCACCTGCTATCGGCAGGACCAGAGTGTTATGTAAAAATTGTATAAAATTTTGGATGGAAAGCAAAGTTGATACTAGCCGAACCTTCTTTTTCAGTAGATGTGGCAGATAAAGCAATGGTAAGGGTTGAGAAAAAAACTACCAAATCCTGACAGAATCTATGTGGAGTCCAGTTAAATAAGTGTCAAAAAACCCCCAATGGCTATGTGTAATTCCTTGCCTTCAGAGTGCGACACTGTATATAGCATAGTATATAAAGATGAAATGTAGCCCTTTACATTTCAGGCTGCTGGAGAAATATATTTTCTTTTTGTTGTGTTTTCTTTCTCCATTAGAAACTGTAGTTTGTTAAGTCTCTGCACGGCTGATTCTTGCTCTCTGGAGAATTCATCTGCATAGTCCTTTCTCCGACAGTGTTTCCAACCTAGGGGGATATACTTAAATCTGACAGTAGAAAGAGATGTGTGCATGGCCACTTTGATGGGAACTCCAAGTTATCATCATAAATAGCTATGTGGTTCCCTTAAGAATTTAATTAGTCTTTTCACTTGAATTATTCACTTGGAAAAAGACAGTGCACTGGGTATCTTTTAATCTGATTAGGCTATTAGCTAGTAGCAGAAGATTAATATCTCCAAAAAGAAGGTGAACATTGTATTTCAGTCAATAGGGGTGCTAGTCTTTGAGGTAATGCCCATGGTTTCGTAGTGCTCCCCATACCCATTAAAACAGAGTAATCTTAAAAAGAAGAAACTAACCAAACCCTGAAGTTAAGCTGTGCTTTGAGGAATTCAGCCATATGTTGTAAAATTGAATGAAAAACTTTACAGAGGGGGAAACTGCCCTGTAAAGATAAGAATTAAATATATGTATAGAAGAAAAAAATTACATGTTGAATATATATAAAAGTATATTTATTTATGCACTGCCTGAAAAAAATAAATAAAGTAATAATAAAATAAATAAAATAATAAATAAAGTATAGTTGTCAGCTATCACGTGAGAAAAACAGGTACACCTGCTTGAAAATTTTGTAATGAATAGAATAATGAGGCTATATTTTAATTTTACTAAATTATTGGGAATAGATGTAAAGATTTCTTTCACAGAACAAAAGCACTTAAGCAGGAGTTTATATTACTGTTACGCATCAGTGATAGTAACACTGGGACTTCAGTCTGCATTACTACAATGATTAATTAAAGGCCTTGTTCAGGATGAGTGAACATCATTATTGTTTTTAAATAGGAAAGGCAGATAACCATTACTGATTACTCCTCAATTCCCAGTCTCACTTGTTAAAGACTAAAGAATACTAAAGTAGGTTGTATAGTTTTCATGAAGCTATAAATGGAGCCAAGAATAATATGATTAATATGCAACACATACAAAAGTAAAGAGTGAGAGCTGGATTAGTTTAAAAAATAAAGTTGCAAAAATGCTGCACTGTGTAAGTGCAAATAATACTGCGATTTTCGTTAATAAGGGAAAAGAAATTTGGGCTTATTTAACTTTCATTTAAATAATTTTTGTAATCGCACACGAGTTTTTAGAATGCATTCTCAGATGCAGCAGCATCATTTAAAGCATGTACGTAAACAAAAGCTAGCTACCTTGCCTTAAGAAAACATACACAGAAATTCCGTAATCTTGAGTAATTTAAATATAGCAGTATATACTGAAATACAAACCTGTCTCCTAATTAACTGACCATTAGAAATTACACACCTTGTTTAAAATAAAAATTACTGAGAAATGCTGTTATTAACTTAGCTGAAATCAGGAATTACAGCCTGTCCTCGTTTGAGGTGAAACAGGACTAATTTTCTTCAGTAACTGTACCTCTTAGCTGGGCCTCTTCTAACTACTGAAATTAACTGCATATTGTGCAGACAGTGTTCTCTTTCAGAGTGGCAAGACCAACGTTTACAGCTGATGCCAGGCATGGTATGCAGAGAGGCTCTTGCTTATCCTTATTGCTCTAACCCCCAAGGGCAGCTCACTTTGGTCCCTGCCCCGTTGGAGGGTCGGAAGCAGAAAAACGTAGAGGATTCCCACCTGCGGGGAGGAGCGGACAGGACAGGTGACCCAAACCTGACCAACAGGGTATTCCATCCCATCTGCCTCATGCTCAGTAGAAAAGCTGAGGGATCAAAGGGTCAGGGCTCTTTCTTCAATGGCCGACATCTGAGAAGGACTCTGTCTGTTCATCTGCTTCCGATCCCCATCCTGAATCCAGATCTGGAATCCAGTTCCCGTCGATCACTGAGTCTTGTCTGGGACTTCCCCAGTGCCAGCTGGCGATGTGATTGTCATCCTGGGAGCTTGATCTGGTTCTGGATATATTTCATTATTTTCTTTTTATTATTTTTTTATTAATATTTCATTAAAGTAGTGTAGTTGCTTCTAAACTCATAAGTCTCTTTTTCCCTCCTCTGCCTCTCTCTTTGAAGAGAGGTGGGGGGAAGCATCTGTCGGTCCCATCTGGCGTGCCCCATGTCCCCAGTGGCCCATTCAGCCTAAACCACGACACAGCCATAAGAAGTTTACTCTAGGGCTTCCGGTGGGCAAAATAATTTCTAGGATGGATTTCTAGGGATGTACGCAAGCAGAACTCCACTAGGTTTTTTTATATTCGTCTTGGAGAAGACACTTTATTTTGCACATCTGAGTGGTTGGCTTTGGTTTCCAGGTAGGAGAACAGAGAGTAGATTTCTTAGCTCAGTCAACTGTATAAGCAGGTGCAAATTGTGCTAGCCTTACAGTACAGCAAAAAATGTGTGCTACGCACAAAATTTTTAATACCATGATTCCCAAAGTGGAACTAGAAACTAGGAAGCATTGTATAAGCAACTATGCAATTGCACTGATTAGAAATTAATGTTACAGAATAGGATTCAAATCAGTCAAGACAAAGCTGATAGATTTAACCATTAGAGAAATTAGAAAGCTAGGAAGATTTGCATTCTTAGTTGTGAGAGGCTTCACACAAAGCTGGAGTGTCTTTCTCAGAATCTGTAGTCTCAAGTGCTTTGCTGAAGGTATTTATCCCCTTCTTTCAGGGGAGAAACACGGAGAAGGTAATAGCCTGAGCTTAATCAGAGCATCAGATGCCTTAAATATGATCAGTAAAGAAGAATAATTGTGATCTTTTGTTCTTCTCTGGTAGTTCATTGGTAGCAGACCTTAGAACAACAATCACATTTTTCAGGCTCTCTGCCTCCAGAAGTGCTCTGATTCAGTAACAGAATTAAGTATATGACAAGTGTCCTGCTTTATCCATCCACCTGAGTCTTGCATCATCTTCTTCCCCTACAAAGTTGTGATTTCATTCCAGCACAGAAATCCTAAATAGGACAGGGGGGGTTGGTATGGTGGTGTGTAACAGCTGCGCTGGGAGTAGCTCCCAATGGACCCTGCACCAAAAGGAGTCCCAGTAAAAGAAGTGCTTTGCTTGGCTCCAGCCATTTTTGCATTATGAAGAGAAATGGAAGGAACGTGTGTCCTTGTAATGTAACAAAAGGAAGAGTATAGCTCTCCTCTTCACGCCATCCTCTGTGGACAGCCTTCCAGACAAATAACAAAAGCATGGGAGGTCAGAGTTATTTCTACTTATCATAGTGTTAATTTAGAGACATCTTAAGTCAGAAAATGCTTTCTGAATGAATCCATTTAAAGCATACATGGTCTGAAAAGATGAAATCTCTATTATGGGAAGTGCATGCAGCAATAACAAAAACTCAAATTATCTTTTAAACAAAGAAGTATTTTAAGAATGTTTTTTGGGCACATGTTACAAAGAACAGAAACCTTTGTGGCTCTCACTGGACCATTATACTCTGTTATCTGTCCTTCAGAAAAACATTAAGTGCAGCTGAGCTGAAGCTACTTGCATAACAGTCTCAGTGAGTAAGAACTCAAATTCAAAAGGAGATGCAAGCAGACAAAAACTTCACCAAAAGACGTAAGTTCACAAATAAGTAGAAAATACGCATGTAATAGAGATAATGTGTTCTTTGCTAAACAACAGATGTCAAGCAACATACAATGAAGGAAAGATGGAGGATTCTGGTGGTAAAATGATTCTTCTAATAGCACATAACAGATCATTAAAAAGTGTGTAAATCAGAGCAACCAATAATAGATCCAAGACAACATTTTTCAAAAAACCCTTAGCATTCAGTATCCTACTTGGGAACTCAAAACTTCTACAAATATAATTGCAAGTGAAACTGTGAGGTTGCCATTGTGACGTTCTCTCTCCTTCATTCAAATGGAAAATCACTGAAGAACTCCCTGAAAACCCTAGCATCCATGATCTATGTAGAATATTAAACATGGAGAAAAATGCAGAAATGTATCACCATAGAAGCATGAAATCTTTCAGATATTTGGTGTGATACAAGGCAGTACTTTCGTATTCATGAAAGACATTAATGATAAGCTTTATACAATAGCTAAGGGGTAATCTCAGAGAATAAGCCACACTTGTGTTGGCTCCAAGTTTGGCAGGCAGATGTAGTTACCATCCAGTTCTTTTGTTTAATAGATATGAAAACTGAGCTGAAATGGAAATTAATGCAGAGAGCTGTTTTAGGTGAAAGAGCAAGGTCTGTCTTCTGGCTATTTTTTCAGATGGTGTGCCTCACTACAGACCTGTGTGATAAAAATGAATTTTTACCCTTCCTTCAAGTTTCCTTGGAAGCTCAATTAATTTCATAGATTTGTGTCTAGTCTGTGGGCTGTCTGAGAAAGACTGTTTATTATATGTGTCTGTGTGTGATGTGACTCAAAAAATAACCCTGATATTTAAATACTTAAAAGTAATGTGTTTTTCTGACTTGTCTCTTAATTTAGAAGATCCACATTTAGATTCCACAGCTGCTCTCTCAAGACTTCTTTGCAATGAACAGGTTCCTAATTCTTTATTACACACAAGTCTGTGAAACTTTATGTAAATTTATGCTGTATTTTTGGCTTTTTTTTAAGAAAAAAATGGCAGTTATATGTAAGTGGGTTATTCAGTGTCCAGTGAAGTTACTAAAAGCATTGCTATTTCGTTTTCCAGGCATAGAATCAGATTTAGGTTTTTTGTTTTGTTTTGTTTTTTCTTTCAGAGGTGTTTTGTATTAGATCACTTGAGCCTATTCTCTGTTGCCATACAGTTAGTTGTTCTTTCCAAGGTGGATTTTCAGTGCCACCATAGTAGAAATTTATGAAATCTGGAGAAATTATACATGGTTTTCCCCATCCCCCGATCCATTGTTTTTGCACACCACAAGTATATTGCTTTCAACCAATAAAGGAATTGCAGACTTAAGAGTGGAGGAGTATGTCCATTCTCTATATATGCAAAACTGTTGCCAATGGCATACTTACATTGGCAAGAAAGTTAGGTCTCTATCACTGTAATAGATACAACTGTCATACTAGCTAGTTGTATTTTGTGAACACTAAAGTATACTGTTCTGCAGCTCACATAGGTTTGTGTTAAACAAAATAACTATCAATGAGAATTCTGTGCCTTGGGAGAAATGATGAGAATAGCAAGGTTATTCTTGCCAACTCTAGATCTCTTACAGCAGTTTTCTTCTGAATGACTTGGCATGGTAAAAAGTTCTTTCTTTTTCTTTTTTTTTTTTGATTCAGCAAGATGGGTTTATGAATTCGATCATCTTTGATACAAAAGAATGAGTCTTTTACTTGAGATGGACAGCACACAAGGGTCTTGAGCCAAACAACTCTGTCCACTTATTTAATAGGTATTAGAACATTCCTTCATAGTACCAGTTTTCAACACATGGTGAACGTGCTCTGCTATTCAAGGCATTGTATCATTTATCTCCAGCAGCATTAAAAAGAGATTTCCCATTAGACTCCAGGATGCTGCCTGGAAATTACAAAGCTTTTTCGATGAAGAGCTGTAATGGGATTTTTTTTTTTTTCCAGTTTATACTCAAATCTTTTACATTTTATTATTGGAAGATTAGGACATTCAAGATTTTTTTGTGGATTTCTTCTGCCATAAAACAAGCTCATATTCTGTTGGCACATCAACCAATGATGTAAAGAATGAAAAAAATCAAATAAAACAGATCAAATAGCTGAAAAATGTAAATTCAAAGCCATTTAGCTCAGTCACATCAGCTGACTGTAAATGATCTCTTTTATATATAACCTTTTTATATATCCTATGTGTAACCCGTATATTACATATATATAAAATATACATATATAACTACATATATAGTTATATATATATAAAACTAACTCCAGTGATAGTCCTCACTCCTCCTCACTCCTCCCAATTCTTTCTACTCCTAAATAAGAACGGTCTGTCTGACTCTACTGGAAAGACAACTCAAATGTTCAGTGCCTTTATATCAGTATTAGTAAATCTCTCTAGAAATAAGGAAGTGGTCAGTGTTTCATTATTGTGAATATCAAAATAAAATACTGCATGAAAAGTAAACGTTTACATTTAAGTATTTCTTCACTACTTCCTGAAACAGCATTTTTCATTATTTCTGTACAGTGTTTTTGCATTAAATATTTAATTTTGGGGTAAGTGATGCATTTCAGGCTGCCCCAAGGTAGTGTGTTTTTTTCCTCACCACATTTTTCTCTCCCTGTTTTCCATCCTCGCGTTCTGTTAAGAATCAACCAAATCACTCTCTCTTTTTGAGGGTTTGGGTACAGAACTGAAACATCCATTATTTTCCCACCTGTAGTAATGTTTACTCTGGAAAGCTAAGTTAGAGCTGTAGAAAAGTAAGTTCATTAAATGTTACTTCCACAATAATGCACTGTGAACAACTTATTATTTTATATCTACATTACTGTAAATTAGGAAAGAAACAGGATTAAAATATTTCAGAATAGCTGCCGGAAATGGTTTCAGTTCTGTATTGAGGATGACAAAATGAGGTGTTTGACTGACTTTAGGCACTGCAGTTGCGTGTTTTAACTGGGAGAAAGGTTTGTGGGATACCACTACCATCTTGCGGCAAGTCAGAGTATAACAGCTGAATTTCTATTTAAACAAAAGGCCAGATCGTAAATGAGTCTGAATAGCATTCATTTCACCTTGTTTTCTCGTCATGCGATGTTACAGTTAAAAATTTTTTATTCTGTCTACTAGTGAACCTATAAATGCTTGCACAATAATAGTAGCTTTTTTAATACATGCACAGTTGTATAGCTTTGCTATTCTGGAAAAAGTGGATTCATTTTCTTTTTCAAGTACGGACTGAATGCAGACAGACCTAGGGGACAGCACTGTAAATTTGTAGTCAGTACTCATGTTTTAATTTAAAATATCATACTGGTTTTAATGTTTACCTTGTTAAGTGCTACAGGTTGTACAGAAGCTAATAATTTATTTGGATTTCTATGTGACTCAGAATTGTGGAAAGGAAATCCTTTAAGAACTGTGAAGCAAAAGACCACATCTAGCCAAGATAACCCCTCAGTGTAAATTGCTGAGAGACAATTTTGCAAGTACTTGCCTTTTGTATACTCTTTCCTAAACAACAATGTGGAGCCATGATAGTTGAACAATTAAAGTAAATAGGCCTTTTACCTGAGCCAGCATGGGTGTTCTTATTTATGTAGGAGTGTTGTTGGTAACCAGATTTTTGGAAAGCATTTTGATAATATGGTGATTTATGCATTATTAGAAGAATAATTGGACAAAATATTAGTAGGTTTGTTCCTCCATATGGGATTGGAAAACCGTGCTACATAATTTTCCTGAGAACACACTAGGTTGAATTCTGTCAATTCAAATATTTCAGGTCAATTGGAGAATCAACATTGCAGAATTAACAGAAAAGAATCACAGTGAAGTAACTCACATTAGAGTAATTACATTCAGATATTATACTTTTTTCCCTAGCATAAAATGAAAAGTCATTCCAAGATAATGCAATCCATAGCTAAATATCACAGCCATACGCTTTCCATGATGGTTGTCAGTACAGGCTCCCATGCTTCAAGCCATGCTATTGGTTGTTGTCTGCTTCCTGTACTTCTGTTCTGTGAACTTCAGTTGCTGGATCTCGGTGTCGCCTTAGCCTGGCTCTGCCCTCCTTGGCGCCTGAGCATGGCTGCACCAGATCCATTTGACACACAGTACATCATAGTGGTTGGCTCTGCTATATATTGTTGGAGCTTGGCACTCTTACAGTGCACTAAGAAGGTTCTGTTTTTATTTCCAGTAACTGCACATCTAGGACTTTTTCCTCCTGTTTTTAGTTTCGGATGGTGTTTTTCTTATATCAGATTTTATTGGTTATACTTTGTTACTTACCTAAGTGGATTTCTGGTTTTGTTTTTGTGCTCCCCGTGGGGAAAGTCTTTTTCTACTTAAGTTGTTTTTTGTTTCTTTCTTTCCTAATACTGTGTTGTCCCTTGACTTTGCAATTTTTTCCAGTTTCCATATAAACAGGGTTTAGATGCTGCTCCAAGAAATACTCTGACCTTGCCCATCACCTTTTTTGCTGTTGGGTAATGCATGGTACATTCCAACTTCTACTTAAAATGTGTCTTTGAAATGGTCAGTGGGTAGGGTTACTTCAAACTTTAGTCCTCCACCCCTCAAATTCAATATCTAGTATCAATGTATTGTATGCTTTAGGACATTTAGTACTTTGCTTGTATATATTAGCATGGAATACGGTAATTTTTAAATATTTTTTTTTTGAAGATTACAGTAAATGTAAGCAAGGTTGCATATAAATCATCTTCTATCTTATATGGCTAGTCTGTACTTTAATGCAGAATTATGGGTATGATGGGTGTTAGAGGTGTATGAAACTGCACTGTGATTCCCAGGAGATTTAGGTAAGCGTTTCAACAGTTGGATCTTGAAGTTTTATTTTCCGTTTCAGAAAACTCATTTGAGGTTTTCAGGGTTCAGTGATTTTGAAATTAAGTCACTTCACAGAACTATCACAGCACTTCTTATCCATGTGGAAGCCCAGGCAAGATGATCCAAGCTAGAATTGTATGTCTATAGGTCTCATTTCTCAAGCTACTGGTATGTGAATTATTATGTCAGAGAGAAACTGTAGCATCAATATGAAAATGCCTTTGTAAAAATATTTGCCAACCCTTCAAACTGTCCACTGCAAAGCAAGCTGTTTCCTGAAATCCTGATTGTTTTTTCCTGTGCACCTGAGAATACCTGTGTTCTGAAGCAACTCCATGCAGGCAGGTTGGGAGTGCTTCTTCTAAGTTTTAAGATGCCTGTGCTCAGGCTTGCTGAGGGCAGATTCTGCTTCTATTTGCTTACCGAGCTTTATATTTGACCTTCAGTGAGGAGGAGGAGGAGAAAGCTTGTTGTCTATGTAATCCTTTCACATTTGTTGGGGTTTGGCAGCCTGCTAATCTGTTCTTCCTTGCTAGCACGACTTCTCCTTCAATAGGAATTTGATGCAAATACGCTAGATCTCACCAGGTTGTTGTGGATAGATTATTTGCCATCAGTTCAGTCCTGAGTGTAGGCCTGTGCCTAAATGATCATACGAATTATATGTGACAACTGGCAAGGAAGCTGTCAGCTATTACCAAGGTCTTTGACTGACCTAAATGCTGTAGATAGATAGCGAAAACAAGGAGTATGTAGTTTCATTTGGTCTCGGCTGGACTTTCTGAGACTTTCATCTGTATACATTCACTCTAATTCAAAATTTCCTTCAAACTCAGAATGAATCTGGCTAACCTGCACCAATCGTGTCCAGAATACCAGATTTTTATACAAAAGTGCATAAGCAGCTTGAATATGCTGTAATATTCATGTTTCTGATACGTGCTAATAAGTGTATCTTGTACTACTTTCTGTATAAAGGAAGACATGTTTGATGAACTTTGAGTTCTAGGCTCCCCTGGTATTTGTTTGGGCAGCAATATGTATAGGTTGTGCCATTTACTATGCTGCTGGAACAGAGAAAAAGGCAGTGGCAGCTGTCAGATGGAGTAAGTGGCAGTAGAGCAGACATTTAAGGATCAGCCAGCACTGAGCACAGCTAGTGGGTAGATGATGGTTTTTTGCCAAAATTTGGACGTCTTATTCGTTTGTGAGAGCAAAATACCCTGCCATAAGCAGAAAGTTCCCCAGCCATTTTCTTAGGACCAGCAATTTCAAGCTCTTTAGAAATTTATCTTGAAGTAAAAGTGACTGAAGGTAATAGAAAAATATATCACAATTTGCAACTCTGTAGGAAAGTGATCAATGAGTTGTAGATTTACGATGAGTATACTGAAAAAAATAAAGTGCACAGTAATTTCCAGCACTAATTATTTTGGGGAAAGGCCACTGTATTCTTCATGTATTATGAATTTAAAAAAAAAAAAATAGGCTAAGCAAAAGCCTTGATAAAGTTAACTAAGAAAGCCGAAGAGAAGTGGATAGGAGAATTTGTATAGAGAAGGCAGCGCTGTGTGTTCCATGCAAAGCAATGCTTGGAGGAATGCGTAGAGGTGTTTCTGTGGGAAACTCAGTGCATGCATCAGCAAGAGTTCACTGCCTTCTGTCTCAGAAAGCACTTACCACATGGTATTTCTGTGTGTGACACGCAGGTGTGACACCCAGTGTCTTGCCCAGATGTAATACATAACTCCTTCCTGTGGCCATGCATTTCCATTACAAAAGTAGCTTTCTTCTTTAGCTAAAACCACGTTTTAAGCTACATACCCTGAACAAATTATTAGCTACTTTTCCTGAAAACAAAAAGAAATTCTCAAGTATAGTTGGGCATTTGTCTGTGGGGTTTTTTATGTCCTGATGAGTACATGTAAACCCTTTTATGTAAAGACTTTGTCTCACTGGAGACAAAGCCAATGCCAGATTAAAGAATGTGAACAGAGAATGGATAGAATGAAGCAAGACCAGAAACAGAATAAGCTTTAGAGATGAGCAGGCAGCTTGAGCTGAGTACTCTGGAAAACAGGGATTCATTGAAAGATTCAAAGACAGGAAAAATTGAATGCAGGACAGATCATCTAAGGTGGTCTTTATTGGCTGGCAAGATAAAGTAGGTGTAGAAACCAGCTTTGCAGATTTAAGCTGCAGTTTTAGATCATTCATTACTTTGTTTGGAATTTTTTTTTTTTTTTTTTACTTTCTCTGGAGTTTATGCTAAGCATGAGAATCGAAGGAGAAACTGACCAAAAGGTAGCCTGCATTAGCAGTGTACTGTAGTGTTAAGGAAAAGATAATCATTTGGGAATATGGGAAACAGGTGCCTTGTTACACAAAGAAGGCTAATATTAATCACTTTCTCTCATAAGTTAGTGTTCCATCATGTCCCAGAACTGTATGAATTGAAGAGTATGGAGTTATCATCTGTCATTCCAATACTATAGTGATGATGCCGTGCAAGCAGTTTAACAGTCAGAACCAAAACTAAAACTGGCCTATAGCAATGTGTGAAATCTTTTGTCTTCATAATAAATGTGCCAATGAAGTAGAAGAGTTCCATGATTAAGGTTCAGGAAACAATATGATATATATAGTGACCACAGGAAGACTGTAAGTCCTTTGCGAGGTAACTCGGTATATTAAATGGTGAATAACTAAAGCAAAGAAAAATTCCAGTGGTCTTTAAGATTAGTGAAAATTGACAGAGGTGGGTGAATATTTCCATCTTGCCAATGGTAAATGCTTTCACATTCAAAACACTTTACCTAAGACACTCAACGGTGAAATGCAATGGCTGAAAATAAGCTCTTCAGAGTAAAAATATGAAGCAAGATTCAGACCCAAATATATGGTGTTACTTACCACTTAAGGTAAGTAACACCATAATTTTTCTTAGGATGTTGATGACAGTCTACTGTTATTTGATGATGTCATAGATAAAATAAAACAAAGATGCCTTGAAGCCAATACTACTTTTGATGTGTCTGTTTTGATTGCATTTCCCCTCTTCTGTAAAGAGGAGGGGTAATGGATGAAATTGCAGGTTTATTTTAATACAGATTTTTTGCTGGTAAAATATTAAAGACGACTATATTCTAATCATAGCCCAAATGCAGTTCTTCAGTCACACTGCAGCAGTGCAATTAGATGGAGAAGAGGGCAGGGCAGTTTTCTCAAAAAAAAACATTTCCAAACATGCATAGGAATACCATGGAGCTGTACACTTCTAGGGCTGTACTGTAATCTGAACCTGTATAAATACTAGGAAGAGTAAGGAAAGCCTGTCCTTTGCTTTAGGTCAGTAGAAGTGAGCACCCAGTGCTGACTGTGCTTCAAAGCTTGTGGGAAATATGTGGATGACAGTCAGAATAGCTGTACAGCAATGGCTGTCACAATTTATTTGCCAGCAACATTTCATATTGCCCTGGATCAGTAAGACAGGAGCAGAAAAATTACAACTCTAAGAGGTGTTCTGGTTTAAACAGGGCTATAAATATGTCCCTTTACCATAAGATTTACAAAAGGACTGGTTTTGGTGAAAAAAAAAAAGCTTAATTTGGGCATTAAGCCTTCTTAGATGGAAACTAGTGCAAAGAATTAAGGTATGGACTGATATGAAACAGGGATTTTTCTTTGCCACTGTAAATTTAAAATTACCAAAAGTACCCTAATTCTGGAGAATGTTTACTCGTTCAACAAGGTGTGTTTCTTCCCCATGGGAACAGGCAGTAACTTGATTCATGGGCTGCCTAAGTGCCTTCAGTGTTTCACAGCAGTCCCTGGCACTCCCGGACTTTAGCCTTGCCTTAGTGTTCTGAATAGGCAGAGATCATTAGCACTTTTGTAAAGAGTCAGTTGTAGAATTCACTTATAATTATCAGATCTGCTTCCATCATAAATGCTGGTTTGAAGGATAATAGTTGGAGTTTAAATTAGCAGTTGGAGTTTATATTAGCTAAATATCTTCTTTATGATAGGTTTGTCTTACAGATGATATAAAGTCTGGTGCAAAGCTATTTGAAGTCATTGAGTTTTCTGTTGATGTCAAGAGTCTTTGGTACAAGCCTTTAGCATCAATCTCAATTGCACTCAGTTGTGTAAAGACACAATAAATCTGTGTTAATACGTAAGTAGAAGAACCAATTGTGTGATAACTGCATGGGTTTTATATTAATATAGTTTCCCATGACTTTACATGTCTTTGCATTAATCTAAATCTTCCTTAACACTGCTTCTAATGTAGACAGCAGGAGTTGCAATAGTGTCTAAACAGAGAGAAAAAGCACTCCAGTACTACGGTCATTTCTGTTATATATCTATTGCCGTTCTTGAACGTGAAGGTATCTTAGTTAAAACCAGCCCTAATTCAAACAAATATTCTGTGGAAATATTATGAAAGCTCTGATTAATCTAGCAATTTAATGTTTGTTTAATCAAGATATTGCAGAGATATTTTTGTAAAGCCTGATAAATTACACTGAAATCCAATGTGGCAGCAGATATAAATGATAGCTACCTAAATATTCAAATTCTTTTATAAGAGATGTGTATACAGAAAATAGGTAGAGTTGTTTACTTTTTAAAGTCACTGAAGCTGTCATTTAATGCAAACAAAAGAAAATGCAAATTCAAAGTTCCCAAATGTGAAACTAAATTATTTTATGAATATACATTCTTGTCATGAGAAGAAACTGTCTAGACTAAAATTCATTGTGATGAATATTATGATGATACAGAAATCAGAAGTGATGACGCTTGCTATAAATGATCCCTAAATATGCACAGAACTATTTCCTGTTATATGTGTGAACGCCTTTGAAGAAATGCTGAAATTCGAAGTTTTAGTGTCATGTGCTAGAGTAGTGATTTTTATTCAGTCTTTTAAAATGCATAATTGCATTTGAACTTTAATTCATTATGTGAAATTTTCAGGGTTTCAGATACAAACATTCTACATTCTTTGCAGGCTGTGTAATATAGCTGGATGGTAATTGTTGCTCTTGCCCTGCTTCTAATAACCCTATGCTGTTGCACTTCTGCAGAGCAAACTTATGATAAGTAGAAACCTATCAGAAGATTAAAGGAAAATAATTTTCTTAAGTAGCTCTGAATTCTGTCAATCACACAACTTTTCCAGGCTGCTTTTGTAATATGGAGTGCGTATTCCTTTTGTTATCCAACAAGATCCTCCCTGGTCTTGCATAAGAGGAGGAAGGGGTTTATGCAGGGAGGCTGAAAATGGAAAATGAACCTAAAACCCATAAGTGATTCTCTTTTTGGTATCAACTTGGAAAAAAAAGCATTAAGACAGAACTGGAAAACTCCCTTGCTTCTCCAAAAATTAAGGTATTAGTGATATTAGTCAGCCTCCTGCAAAGAGAAGGAGGAAAGGACAGAACTAATGCACTTTCTTAATTTTTAAATCCCAAAGGATAAATATTTTAAACTTGGTGGTACCATCACCTGTTTCAACACCTAAAATCCCAATATCTCTCTCAGCTGTCATCATATTATTTCTACTGCTAGAGAAGCATGCTGGCTAGAAGTTGGTTTTATACACTCGAAGCGCCTTAAGTGCTTTACAAGACACAAGTCAGATGCTTTACCTGCAGTCAGCCATGATGTGTTCTGTAGTAATTCACACCAGCTCTGAGAATTTAGAAACTAGTATTTTATATTCTTCATGACTATGGAGAAGCAAGGAGCAGTGTAGAGAAACAGTTACTTGACCCCAATCCACTGTGCCGTACGTTTCCTCACTGAAGGGACTGAGGGTAACCTGGGCAGTAACAAGGTCACCAGGTGGAGAGGTGTCTGGAGTGAAGTTCAGCCTGGGAAAAGGGGAGAATAGGTGTTTTAAATGTTTGTCTTTTTTGTTTCCAAATACCGTAATCAGTAATTATTTATTCTAATTGGCAATAAGGTACGTGAAATTCCTCAAGTTGAGTTTGGTTTGCTCACAACAGAACTTGGTAAGCGATTTCCTTGTCTTTATTTTGACCCATGAATTTTCTCGCTCTTGTTTTTTCTTTTATCTCCCTCATCCCACTCTGGGAGTGGAGGGCAGTGAGCAAGCAGTTAAAATATCTTGCTGACTGAAGCTCCTTCTCCGTTCTTTTACTGACACTAAATCTATTTTAGCCTTTTTGATACTTTCACTCTTTTCAATCTAAATTAAATATATTATCGTAATTGAAAAATTTAAAAATTATGGAACAAGGCATTATTTTGTTGTTAAAGGCTTCCTTGTGTAGAGGGGAAATTGAGGGCTCTGCCTCATTTTAGTTGTGTATACTGTCAGTCTGGTGAGAAGTAGCATAGCAACTCATGATTCCCATTTATAGGCATAAAGGAAGCAACTGCCTCTCTTCTCAGTCCTTCATTTAATCCATGCTACAATTTAGTTTATTCCACCCAAAAGAGGAGGAGAAACTGTTATTCACTGCTAGCCCGGATGAGCCTCCAGTCTGTTTCAGGTCTGCAGACAGTATTACTATGTAAAATTGTAGAATAAGAAGTAGAAAAAATCAAGGTAGCAGTAAGAGGCTAAGGCAACTGAAATGCCAGTTACTTTTTTCCCTTCCACTTTATACATTGCTGATAGTAATTGTTAACATTACAGGAGTATGTACCCGATGGGGGGTAACAAAGAAGATGGAGCCAAACTCTTCTCCATGGTATGTAGAGAAAGGGGAAGAGGTGATTTCAACAAATTGCAATGCAGGAAATTCCATTTAAACATAATAAAAACCCTTTTCACTGTGAAGATAGTCAAACCCTGGAACAGGTTGTCCAGAGATTGTGGGTTTTCCATCCTTGGAGTTACTGAAAACCTGACTTGGAGGTAGCTGTGAGCAACCTGCGATAGTTGACCCTGCTTTGAGCTGGGAGGTGCCATGGATCAGACTGTCTCCAGAGGTCCCTTCCAGCTTTATTGAGTCTGTTGTTCTGTGTTGACACTTCCAGTAGGCACTTCCCTACCCATGAATAGCAGCACAGAAATAAAAGAAGTAAATGTAATACCTACGATTAATGTAGGGCAGTGCCACTAATGTCCGTAAAAAGCCATCAGAAACTGCCTGAAATGATGGCCTTTGAAAATAAATTGCATTCAAATCACCCAGCTGCAGACAATTTTAGTAAAAACATTGCTGAGCTGATACGTGGGTTGAGGATGTTTCCATTGGCTATGGTTTGCAAACCTCCTATTAATTTCTCAACAGAAGCTGCATAGTCATTCATCTTTAGAAAAAGCTATTCCAAAGATTTATGAAAGCATAATATGAAAATAAGACTAATGTATTATCTGAAAAGGGCATTAATATTCGTGCTACTCACAGTATAAATCAGAGGTCAAATGGTCATTCACATCAGAATGGGTAAGGCTCCCTATAGTACTCCCTTAAATTCACGCCCACTAGCATGCAATTTTTGTTATGTGTTAAGAAATGAGCCAAAGTACATACGTTCCTGTGGCCTGAACCTAAGAATATTATCAAAAATAACACCACACAGAAAGACTAGAACAGAGGAAGGCAACTATACTAAAGAGAATACCCACTGTCGTCCAGTGGGTTTGATCATTTGGGATTAAATGCTTTTCTTGTACACAGCAGAGTTTTGCTGAGAGCTAAGAGATGCTTTTTATTCTGAGGAAGTAAAGCAGCAAGAGTTTTTATATAGTGGATACTAAGAACGCTTTGCATTCATTTGAAGCAACTAAAATAGAGAACACAGCTGATAGGAATACTGTAGTTGTAGTAATGGGATTAAGCACTCCAAATCCCAGTTAGGTGAATCACAAGAAATTCCCGAAGCAGAGTTTATTCTGGGTCTGCTGTACATTAAACAGTTTGTAATTATGCTGGATTTGTCCTTCATAGAATGGCAAGAATGAAAATACTCTTAAGTATGTATTTTACAGAGATGAAAAACTGCCTTCCAATTTTATGTCTGTTTTCTTTCTAAGACTTTGAGGGTTTTTTTATATTTTGTGAGTGCACCAAGGGAAGACTGTTTCCAGCATTACAGAAATTGAGGCACCTCAAAGGTGAAATGCAGTCACAAGAACCAAGATCAGCAAAGCTACAAAATGATTGTTGATAGGAATGTTAAGAGTATCATTAAAAAATTGTAGGTGTGAAATGGCACTTAATAGCAGATATCTCAATTGGATTGAGAGCCAAGAGATCCCGGAAGGCAAGGTGCAAGACACTTACTGAACGTGCTTCAGTTTTCACATTCTGAACAGTGAGAAAAATGCCTTTATAAAGAATCTTTTAAATTTGCGACAACCAGCGGAGAAGCATCAAGGTAGCACAGACTCTGTGTGGTGCGATTTTACCAGTGTACCGTGGTCAATACCTTTACATGAAAAATGCTGTGTGTACTTTGATGACTGCAAATAGCAGTCCTTCCCATATCTAGTTCAGAAATACCCTCTCTTGACAACAGCTTGACAAGCAACTCTTTTTGGCCCTTTTATTTAAACTGAGGTATTAGTTTGCTCCTTGGAAAATCTGTAGCTTAGTGAGTAAACATCGATTATTTCAATTTCCAGAAATTTGCTTGGAGATAAATGCTCTGGAAGCTTCCAGTTGACTTTCTTCATTAGATATGTAAAACCACATTCAGAGCTGTCCTAGCTTCAGGAGTTTTTTGTTCTAATAACAGGACCAGTACTTGGACAAATGAACCTAGTTGGTTATTCCTTTGAAAGCCACATATAGATTTCCAAAAGCCCTTGCCATTTCTGTAACTGTGGGTTATCCAAGAGGTCCTTTTTTGAACAGTCTTGAAAAGATTAAAAATGTAGGTCTACAAAGGACCAGGATACCCATGCAAGTGGAATCTGAAATTTTACATGTTGAAAATTTTCATTCTGTATTCCTCAAGCATGATTCTGAAATTGACCTGAAATTATAATAATTTCCCCAAAAAAGCGTAAACCCCTTCATCTTGCATTATATGGACAGACACTTTAAAATATCGATTAGGCACTAGCCTCAATAAGGAATCAAAATCTTTCTGGATCAAGTTCTCGATACATTTTTCCGTGTCTTCAAAGGCACAGGAAATACGAAGTTTTGTCAGGAAGCTTTTCCCTAACAAGCCTTTAAATCAGGAAGATCCATGGTATTTTGGGACTGGCAGGCATCATTCAGTTAAGCACCATTCACAGATGTGACAAATTTGAACTAGTGTTGTGGCCTGTCTAGACCAGGTTCTGATGATAGCCAGTATCAGGTGCTCTTAAAATGGTGCAGAAAGGTCCTCAGCAGCATGCCTTGTCCTCAGGGTTTAGCAGCAATGGCTGTTACAACCATCTTCCTCAAGTTGCATCATATCATTTGGCATATTTCAAAATAATATTTTCTATAATATTGCACAATGAACAAATACTAAATTTGTTTTTGTGTGTATACCCTGCTGTGTTACCTTGAGGTCGTCAGGATCGTGTTTGGTCATTTCCTTGAGATACTCAGTTTTTAGCTAAGCTCGCCTGTGGCACACCGACAAGTTCCAACCCCCTGTTTTGAGCATTGCCTGGGGATATTAAGTCAGGAACTGGCAAGAAGATGGATGTTTGGCAGAAGTGACAAATTCAGTTTCCTGGAGAAAGTTGCTGACTGCACTGTTCCAAACAGAGCTCCTTATCTGCCATTCCAGATGTTGTAGTGATGACAGCTGTTTAGGGGGACCTTGAAGAGGTGAGGGAGAGAATGAATTTACTGGAGAATCCAACTTGCTTGTAAGCCTAAGAACAAATCAACACTCAGTATGATTCATGCTTATATTCTGCGATTCATGTCTATATTCTGAGCAGTTTCATTGCAAAAATGTGCACATTAATAAAAATTCATACTTAGTACCTGTTTTCAAACCTGGAGAATTATAACTATATGTAGGCAGAATAAAGCAATGATGTTCTAAAAAGGGAAGTTTCCTTTAGTGTGGAATGTTCTCATGTCTATGCAAGGTTTTTGAGGCTGAAACAGGTATTCAAACTCCAAAATACAACATGTAGTTCTCATTTGGAGTGGTTAAACCATCTTGTAAAATATGTTGCACTCTTAGTCTTGCACATCTTTGTAGCAACACATCTTTCTCTTACATGGATGTCACTTCCTCCCAGTCAATCTTTGTGATGTGGTATTTTTCTTAGGTACTGGCTGCCATGCTCAATACTTAACTAAAACCAAAATAATTCCATCTTCAGTTACTTTTTTTATGACCATCAAAAGCAGGACCAATGAATTCAAGAAGAGCAAAATATATTTGCCTCTCCTTCTATGCATTCAAAAATTGCAAACTAAAAATACTAGACTTCTGACCAGAATATTGTTGTATTCATACTCTGCTTACAGGAGATAAGAGGGTCGGGGGGAGAGAAGAAGAAATAAAGAGATATAAAAGCAGGTTAATCAATGGAATACGAGATCAAAAGGAACGAGGGTAAAAGCAGACAGCGAAAAGAAAGTATAGCTGCATCCCCAGGATGCGATACAATAAGCCAGAAGTTTCAGATTGTATGCTTAGAATTTCTTGAGTGATAGTTGAAATTTACACTGTTTCTAAAAACTTCTTATGTGGTTGAAGGCATGACATACGCGCTTCAGTTTGTACTAGGACTGATTAAAATTACTTAGCTTTTCTGTTACTGTTGTTCTATGTTTTTCTTAAACAGTTTTGTTTTCATCTCTACAACTATATACTTCTGCACATGAAATCTTTGCGACAGTAAAAATTTGTTGTCTTCTTAGTGAGTGAAGTGTAGTCACAAAAATAGTAAAACAGACCAAGGCCATAAAATGAAACTGCCCAGCTAATATCAACAAGAATTTCGTGTTAAGTTTCCAAGTGTTTGTTCAGATTCTGAAATGCATGTTTGTCTTTCATTGAGTCTTTGTTGATAATGTGCAGTTATTTATTGTGACTGTTAATAGCTCTTTGATTATAGGGTTTTTTTTGCTGATGCATGTTGCAAAAAGCTTATTCACCTGTTCTCCAATAAGTCAAATGATGAGAGTGGCCAAATTCTATTCTTTGGCTTGTAGCTAAAAGAAGCTGAGTCCAAAAAAAAAAAATTCACCAAGATGTTCTTGATCATATTAAAGTGAGGAATACTAATCAGAGAGATTTTTCCTCATTAAAATTCTTAGATGTAGCAATTTATGTAGCTTAGCGTTCTGCCATGCCGTGCAGGTAAAATTTTTCAGCAGCAGAGAGACATTTTAAATTTTTTGAGATTTGGTACAAAGTCTCTATTGTACTGATGTTTCTAGCAAGATTATTATTATTATTCTGATGCAATCATCTTCATTCTGGGAATATCACTTAGTGATGAATCTTATGCCATTTTAATAATCATGAACCTTTTGAGAAAATTATTACAATAAAATGATTTCTGCAGAGGACAATTTAAATTTCGATCCCAGTTTGTAGAGGTCAAACGTGATATATTGCCTATCAGTATTTTTCTGTCATGCCTGATCGGTAGGGATTTCTTGTTCCATTTTCTAATTTCCTTTATTTTTGGAAACATTTCCATTTAAGATTAAGGCAATTTCTGAATTAAGAACTGTTTCTCCTTGTCAAAATGTGACTGATATATGGGGGATTTGTTTGCTTTTTAAGAAAGTACTATAATATTTTTTTCTGAATATTGATGCAGGTTCTATCAGTGGCTTTTGTAACTATCCAGTTTTTACTGCCAGTGAATTATTTTTTTTTTTAAATATTTGCCTTTCTGAAATTCAGGCACTAGTAAAATTCCTACAGATGAATTAATTAATCTCTTATTTGGTCAACAAATGCATGAGAGATACTCTGGGAAGTGTGAATGCGATGCTTAGGGTTGATCTTGTATTCATCTCTGTATTCAGATACTGTCATCAATGTGAATCGGATTTAAGGCTTACATTCCCCTGGAGTCAGTAGAACTTAGGGGCATATGTTTAAAGCTAAGCAGTCTGTTATTTGCTCTGTGAATGAAGGACAAATATGCATATTTAACTGTTTTCAGATGTTAGGTTTTTTTCCTACCCTATTTTTAGGAAAAGCATATACACCATAAGCTTGCTTCTGTTTGCTAAAGGCATAGCAAAATTTTAGCACATAAAGGCACTAGAGGATGACTTTGTGACTATGCAGGTCAAGGTACTCTGAGAAATTTCCTTTATCTTTCTGGAACCAGTCTGAGCTGTGAAGCCTTTGTGTCCAAGTTGTACTATGGTCCTGAGAGGTGAGAAAAGGAGACGAACAGTACTCTTATAAACTGATTTGCCAAATACCAGTGCATTTACTTATTCAGTGAACGAATGTGAAACATGAGTACTTGTTCAGAAAAGTCCTGTTGCTAGAAGAAGAAAATAAATGCTTTTTTATTTACTGAGGCATTCAGTATACTTTGGGATTGTGTGTAAAGCCTTACGGTGCTCAATTACACAATTAGCCTGTGCATTTGCTTGTTTTATGTCTTAATTAGCAAGTGTAACGTAGTCTGTATAGACAATCTGTGTGTGATCCAATAGAATTCTGGTTTTTAAAATGGCATGTGCCATCGTATCATATAATGATATCCCAAAATACTTACTTATAATACTTACTTATATAATTATATCCCACAATAAAACAACCAAACAAGCATACGAATAGGAAGCATTAAGTGAATCTTTGCTTTTTGACTGAAATCCCACACCAGCATGTGCTAGTCTGCCTTTGGATCAGATGATGTATGTAACTGTAAATGTGAATATAGTAACCAGTTTTTTTAAAGTTGGTGTTTAGTGTTTAAAAAAAAAAAAAAGCAACAAAACACAAGAGAGGTGGATTTCAGAAAATAGAGCATAATAGCATTTTCATGTTAAATTAGTGGAAATTTTTCAGTTATTTTACTGGAAAGATACTATTTTGGTTCTGGACATCAAAATCATTTCTACCCTTTGGCTACTCACAAGTCTTAATTATCTGGTAACTGTTGGATTTATATTTTGTGTTCATTGACTCATCAAAGCAACTACTCACATTCAGACATGGACAGACTGTTCAGATGTATATTTTATGGATTAGCAGACCTTTCTTGCCTGAAATTACCTTTTTTAATTTGTCATATGCTTATCCCAGTGACTCTGTCTTATTCATATAAATTTCTGTATGGCTGAATTTCTATATAGCATACTCTTTATTCCCGAAGAGGTGGGAAATTATCTGTTTCCCTCAATAGTTTGCACCAGCTATTCTATTACAGTTACTGTTGTAAACAGTAGTTTTTAACAATTTTTATTTGCCTGCCTTCACTTTCATGTTACGCTGTTCTTTACTCATTTATAGAGCCCTTTTGTAATTGGTATTTTCTCCTTATGAACGTGCTTATACAGAAATCATTTTTAATTGCTTTCAATCTTCTTTTTGATAAGCTAAATAGACTGAACTCTTCAAATCTTTCACTACAAGTATTTTTCTGCAGCCTTTGTATAATATTACGTCTTTCTCTGAGCCTGCTCCACTCTTTAAGCATGATATTTAACATAGGAATTTGCATGAAGTATTCCTAGGTAGAGGAGTAAAATTATTTACTGCCATTCATTTCCTTTGGGTTTTCACTGTAAATTGCCTAATCAGTGTGACATTAACATCCTATTCAGAGTCTGTCTTTTTCAGGATAGTTTCCTGTTCTGTTTGTATGGCAAGTATTTACTGCCATGGATGCTTAGCTGTATTAAAACACATCTTGTATTAATTGGCCCGTTTTGTCATACATTGGGATTAACCTGTAAAAAATACTGCCATAGTTATTTACCACTCTGCTGCTCTTTGTGTAGCTTACTGTTTCTGTTAGTGGTGGCTTATATATATGTTTCCAGATGGTCATAACAATTACAAAGGTAGCCCACCTCTTAACTGCTTCTCTTAGCAAGGAGATTGAACAAAATAATGCCTGCAGAAACATAAAGCATTATGATATTTTATGGAAGAAGCAGTATTCCTCTTAGTTTTAGATCTGCAAAGCACAATGGAGGATGAGAAGTAGTAGAGGTTAAGATTAGCTTCAAAACACTAGTAAAATGTCTATTCAGGGCATACCTTCTCAGGCAGGCTCTCAAAAAACATTCAGTTTTAACACTAAGAAGTTGTTAATCTGATTTCAAGATCTTCTGCCAAAGACAGATAATTTTATCTCGAGTTGCTGCTTTTAGTTCTGCTGAAGCAATGTTTCTTCCTCTAACTTCGTCATAAGACCAGTTTTCTCAAGGCATTCCTATCAGTCTTTTTCTGTGAAATACACATAAATATTTCCCGTTGTAGTCTTATCTGTAATGTTGCATTTTTCTCTTACTGAAAAACCTCTATACAGGATCTCTTATTTTTGCCTTGGGCAATTCATTCTCTGATATGCAAATATTGTAAATAATGCAAAACTGGGGAGTTGTGCGAGTTTTCTTAACCCATTCAAACTATAATACTCAGCAGTTTTAATTTGAGAATCCTTTGCTGAATAAACCTCTGTAGGGCAAATCCTGTCCCTAGGGTACAACCTTTGTAGGTGAGTTGTGAATCAAGAAGTGCCACAAGTACTGAAATCTGGGGAAATCTTCGGTCAGGTGGGATTTCTCCATCAATACTCTGTAGCTGTTTCAGCCTCCTCCATTCTCTTTCCGTAAAGATACACTTAGTTATTGATCTCCTGACTACATAAGCCTACTAATAAGCTTTCCAGCCTTTGCTGCAGCAGGTGTATCTGCTGGCCAAGTGTGTGTTTTGTGGCTATAGAAAGGCGAAACAGCAAAGCTGCTATCACTGTAGGAAGAGCCCTTTTTAGCTACAGGAGAGAAGAAAAAATCACCTTCAAAGCTATAGAGAATGAACTCTATCCCAAACAATCAAGTCTTCAGAAGTGGGAATCGGTTTTGATTCTCTATGTAGTGGATCAAAATAATATTCTTTATTTAGGAGAAGCAGAGAAGGTTGGTCATTTTAGTTCACAATGCAGTTGCTGCAGTTTGGCTTGCAAAAGAAATTGTTAAAAGTGATTTTAGAACTTAACGTGAAAGAATCTTGCTAATCTCTGAACTCATTTTCTGAGTTTCCCCGGGTTATTTCTGAGCAGTACTGCTTCAGAACTTTTTCCAGACCAGAGAAGGTCACCTGTTGCAGGTCTGAAGATCAAGGATCACATAAACCTCATTATTCACATTATGTAAGTAGGAAGATGAGACAAAAATTTAACCTGGGTCTGTTCTCCTCTGGTTGATCCCTCTTGCATTGTGACATGTCTTTGTCAGGCAGGTTGAAGAAAAACAACCCAAAGCAACATCTCAGTCTTTAATTGTCCTTCTGCCTGTCTATTTTAGTGCTGGTTTTAGCCAATTAGTTGTGGCTGCATTCAATGCAGTGTTATGGAAGTACCATGTTTTCCTCACTGATGTGAAAGTGTTCTTCAGTACTGCTTCAGTTTGTGACGTCAGTTTAAAGTCCTGTGACATTCAAATATTGGCTTTGGTCTGACTATAAATGAGGGGCACACTGATAATTTGGTTTGATGATTTGTCCGTAAGAAGCTGGATTTCAGCCACCAAATTAGCTGAGATTGTTACAATGTTATTTGGCAGATTATAGGCACATGACACATAATATAAAGAATCTAAAGGAGAACCAATTGAAAGCCATTTTGTCTTCCTTCAGGCTTTCAGCAGGAGTTTTAACCTTGCAGCCAACCTCCAATGATACAGTCTCTGTAATGAGTTAATGTCTGTATTAAAATGCAAATCAATGTCCGTAACATAAAAATGGATGGTATGCCCTAAAACACAATTCTAGTGAGATAGATATACACATACAGGATCATATACTAAAATTTAAATTAATGTATATATAAACTGTTACTGCAGCATGGAAAGATCTGTTACATAAAGAACATTTTATTTTTGGAAGTACATGATAATTAGGAGGATTTAGTTGGACTGATTCATTGATGAAAAGAAAATTAATATGAAGCCAAGATTCACTTTGGGATGAATAATTGGAATTGACAACTGTTGAAATTTTTTATCAGTGAATATTGAATTTTATCAGTGAACTGTTGAATATTTTTTATCAGTGTAAATTCCATCTTTTGGATGAGACTGAAATTGCTTATAGCTGGTGGTTATGAAACAGTCGGCACTTTCTGATAGCCTTACTATGAGTGAGCTTTATGCCTTGGAATATCTCCAAGAGTAAGGTATAAGCAAAAGTGACTTGTCTCTAATCTAATTCCTATATTATAGCACATAAAGTACCAATGTGTAGTAGGATTTCATACACAGCTTCTAAACGTAGTATTGTCTAGACAGAGTTGTAAGAAGTGGGTACAGAGTTCTTGAGAAAGATTATGCTGTAAGGGCTTCCGTATATTCTTCTCTGTGCAGCCAATGGAGGTTAATTGCCAACACAAAAGTTGATGGTCCTTTGCTGAGATCCTTTTAAGCACATAAATGAGATACATGAAAATTAGGAGAGACCATGAGTCTGGGACATCTTGTTTACCACAGTGCAGAGAACTATAGATTGCACATGCAGAAAATCTGTAATGCGTGCCCAGAGAGTCCTTTCTACCTCCATATCAGCTGTGAGGTGACTGGGCTTCCTGTGTGAGACCTTCTGTGTATGGCATCTGGATATTGGAGCCACGTTCTAAATAAGGCCCATGCTTTAAACTGACAAAAGAGCTAGGCATCTAAGTTAAGTTGGAGGTCCACTGTTGTCTCCTTAGCCTCCTAGCATGGTGTCTATCCAGTAGGTTTGAAAGTAGAGTGGCCTAGCCTCAGAAGAACGTGGAATTTCCATGGTCTTTTCAGTTTTGCATGGTCACTGTAGCCTTCATTGTAAAAAGAAACTTTTTCCGTTAAAGGCATTCTGAAGCTTTGTTTTGTTATTAGTTGTTCTGTTCTTCTGCTTGGAAAATTGCCTTACCAAGATTTGATTTTAATACTTTCCAATTAAAAGAAAAAGTCAAGCTGCTAATTCTTTCTTCCTGCATATTTGGGCCCCCTTGTAATTTTCATCTTCTGCATGATACTCATTCTTTTCCTCTATGTCACCCATAACCCCTGTTTCTTAGTACTCTCAGTTCATTTTTGTTCCATAACTATTATCCAGAAAGAAGTGGAACAGAATAAATTGAGCTCTATCTGTTTGGAGCTGCGTAGCTCCCAGATTTCATAACATTCCTAGTAATTTATGTTCTGTGAGACAGTTTGCCCCTTTCTCAAGTTCAGCTGAACTGCTAGATGGACAAAGAGATGATGCAATTACATAGAAAACAGGATGTGCTCTCCCCCTTTCCTAGTGGCTGTGTAGCAAATTGTATTGACTTTGTTTTGCAATCTACCTCTTTTCACTATAAAATCAGAAAAGCAGAAAAGTGTAGATCCTTTGGCAGCTTTCAAGAATACCACTTTCCCCAACTCCTTGCTATTTTAATTATGTTTTTTTCTCTAATAATATTAATAGAAGTTTCATTTGACTTTTGAGTTTGATGAGCTTTTAAAACTGTGAGCTTCCTTGTCAAGTTAGTTATCTCAGTTCCATGACAGGATTATTTAGCAGACAGCACTTTGTTGCATATTTCCCTTGTGTTACTGAAGGCTGTTTGATATCACCCCATTCTATGGCATTGCTCTTTTGAATGTTATGTTTTTAATTTAACCCAAGAAATGGGCTATTGAAGTGCTCAGTGAACTAAGCTTCAGAAAGTCACAAATAAATAGAAAGGCACAGTCCAAAATTCAACAGCCAGGAATCTGTGTTCTTGCAATTACTGCAACATAGCCAGTTCCCTTTCACAACTCTGCTGGCTTTGTTAAAGGATTATGTTTACAAGATTTTATTTTTTTCAGTTCAAGGTTTAACCTTGATTTTCCTCCCATTACCTTGCTGATCTTTTAAGCCAAGACAGCCCAAATCCTGTTTCCTACTCTTGCTCTCTGGATCCTATCTGATTCTCAAGACAGAGGTTTGAAATTGCAAAGCTTTAACAGCTTCTTTTATGCTTCCTACTCTGTACTAAAGTACAAGTACTAAACTTGTTGGTATGCTTACAAGATGTCTAAGTGCAAATCTGTTTTCTATTATTTCTGTTTTCTCTGTGTTAATTTTTGGTCAAGTTGGCACTATGCCTCACAGACATGTTGAAAAGGAAAGATGTCTCTTATCTTTCTTTGCTCAATCACAGGTCCTGTATTTGACTGATCCTTCAGTCCTTCACTGCGGTGTGAATTACTGCAGAAAGGAATGACAGGGTTTGCACAAACTGACTGATATTTACAAGCCATCTATGCTTCATGAAGTGTGCTGAACCACCGGATGGTTTCTCATATGTGTAACGCTATTTTCTGTAAACAGTTGCTGACAGCTCAGATGAAGCTTGTGATTTCTGGTGTTTTGCTACATCAGATGCTAATCAATCTTTTCATTCTCTTATGATGGGTGTTACAAGGTCATCAGGCAATGTAGATACCACCAGTGGAGAAAGACCACGGCACAATTAGTTGTGTAGTTTTACATGTGATCTGATACGAGTCTGCTTGTGTCAAAAATTGCTTTTAGGTTTTTCTTATAAGGGGCTTTTGAGCAGTGCTACAGACTTTTAAAATCCCATTCTGATCATTGATATTAGGATTGAAACAGTGCAAAAGCTCAGTGATTGCATATGAAAACAAGGTTCATGCCCACAGGAGGATGTGAGCTGTCTTCTAGATCATTTGAACCATCAGTCAGAAAGCACGCTAAAGCCTCAGTGGCTAGAAATGAGCATAGTATTGACATCTGGTATCGACATCTATGCAAAAGGTAAAGTATATTTTGGCAAGCAAGAGTTATTAACTGACCTTAAGGTCTTAACGTGTAAGAGAGCAATTGAAGAGCCGCTTCCAGACTTTTGTTATATAGGTGGAGAACTGTTACAATATTTACCTGTAAAGGTGAAGAGAAGTGAATTCTCCCAACTCCTAGGATGATTGCTGTTTTAATGTTTGTGATTCTGAATTTTTTCACCCAGTGCAGATATGCAAAAGAGGTGTCTACTGGAAATGTTCTGCCTCCTTAGCAATATTAAACTATCTTATATAAGTACATAGGAATGAACGTTCTGAATATTTTCCCATATTATTACTATTTTGACAGTTCTCTTCCAGAAAGCAGATCTGTTGCCGTAATGAAAATATAAGCAGAAATGCCTACTATTCCTCCTCCCCCCCCAAGTTTTTAGTCTCTCAGTAATGAGAGGGGCATCACCTTTTGTATCAATATGCAGAAAACAGAAGTAAAATTAATCACTTCTTAGAAACGTAGAAATCACTTAGGCTGAGACTTTTAAATATTACGCTGCTATCAGCATTACTTAAAGAACTAATTAGAAAGGCTGCCCAGAGCTTCCAAAAAGACAGTGTGGACTGTAGTATTCATGAATTAGTCTGGGAATTGGCAGTTTTAATATGATGTTGTACGTACTTGCAAAAACGGCATGATCAAGTCAGACCATTAGACTGTAAGCTAGACTGTAGCCGATGTCCAACATGGGAAGAGGAAGACTAATTCCCAGGAAGAAACAGTTACACTTCCAAACAAAAAATTCAATATTTGATGAGCTTTCTGACAAAGATTAAGTGTATTTTTAATACTATGCTAACGATTATAGCAGAGTAGGCTATAATATATCAAAATGTAGCAGAATGGAAGTCCTGCAGGTTGGTATAATGAGAACTATTATTGTCACTTAAAAGATTGAACTGTTTCATTTAAGCCATTCTGAATGCCAAAATGCTGAAAGTAAAATATCAGTAGTTGTTAACTGTAACGATTTTTAAATCAGGATCATTAAACAGAAGGATTACTGCAGGAGCTGGTGATGAAAGCTGTAGCAATAATGCATCCATTTAGCAGGCATTCAAGATGTAGCAAAGAACATGACTGTTAAAGTTAACAGTTCATGATTTAGAAAATTTTACTTGTCTTAAGCATTTTCCCATAAAACAAACAGATTTCAAGTGATGTTTTGTGTATGTTGCTGTTGAAACTGCAAGCAGTCTTTATTGATGGGTGCTTAATATATCATGAAGGGATGTAAACTACTATGCAGAGGGGAGGAAATTATACGTTCTCACAGGTCCGCCTTTTTTTCTGCAGTGAACTAAAAATGAAAAAAATTTCCATTGTTGTATTTCTCTAACTTTGTTAGAAGTTTATGGAGTTGTCAAAATGAGACAATGTACACAAAGTTTATAGTTTGTTGCCATTTGGCCCTGTTGTACTGAGTTTTGCCTCTGCTTGCTACAACTTGAGGTATTAGACTCTAATGCTTAGAGAGGTGCTTTTCTAATTAAAGGAAAGCTCGATTTCTTGATAAGGAAGTACTACTTTTGGCTGTCGTGCTTCCTTAATATTTCCATGCCACAGACCATATAGTTCCAAATCACTCCGTGGGAGGAAAGTAGTAAAGGGAAGATGCAGCCTGCATAATCAATGACGTAAAAGGTTGGTTTTAAAAAGATTGCTTTCTAGAAGAATCTTGAGGCTGTGTTGAGCTTCCTTAACAAAATAATTTATCCGTCTTTTCTCTTCCCTCTGCCTCTCATTTTTGAAATATTTACTTTTGGAAGAAAATACAGGAAATAGTCTAATGTACAGTGAAAGCATTACACTGGGTTCACGACATTCATGCCTTCTAGTATTGTCCTGGTTTGAGGTAAAACAGAACCAATTTTCTGTTCAGTAATTTTACTTTGCAGCTAAGCCTCTTCTAACTAACTAAAACTCTCTGAAATTAACAGCATGTTGTGGAGACACTGTTCGTTCTCAGAATGATAAGACCTGATTAGCTGTAATTTATGCCCAGGCATGGTATGCAGAGAGGCTCTTGCTTACCCTTATTGCTCTAACCCCCAAGGGCAGCTCACTTTGGTACCTGCCCCGTTGGAGGGTCGGAAGCAGAAAAGCGCAGAGGGTTCCCACCTGCGGGGAGGAGCGGACAGGACAGGTGACCCAAACCTGACCAACAGGGTATTCCATCCCATCTGCCTCATGCTCAGTAGAAAAGCTGAGGGATCAAAGGGTCAGGGCTCTTTCTTCAATGGCCAGCATTCAAGGAGAACTCTGTCTGTTCGCCTGTCTTTGACCCTCATCCTAAATCCAGATCTGGAATCCAGTTCCCATCTGTCACTGAGTCCAGCCTGGGACTTCCCCAGTGCCAGCCGCTGACATGATTGTCATCCTGGTACCTTGATACGGTTCTGTATATATTTCATTATTTTCTTTTTATTATTTTTTCATTAATATTTCATTAAAGTAGTTTAGTTGCTTCTAAACTCATAAGTCTCTTCCTCTCTCTGCCTCCTCTCCTTGAAGAGAAAGGTGAGGGAGAACATCTGTTGCTTGCCTCAGTGGCCAGTCTGACCCAAACCATGACAATTATACTAGAGCTTATGATACTTGAAGTAGGCATGAAAGTGCAACAGAAACATCATGTATTTTAGAAGCTTCTATATAGGAAGCAAGATGTGATCTTAAGAGAATGGAAAAAAAAGGGGGGGCAAGAAAGCTGATAGCGATACAATCAGATAGTAAAAGTTCCATAACAAGTTACTAGGAATACCAAGAGAAATAAAAATAGAAGGAAAGAGTCAGAATGATTTATTTGGGAAGTTCGGAGCATATTCTCAGGACACTTAACAGTCTGTCTCTAATTAAGACTTATTTTGGTGTGTTATAGAAGCATCTAGGTGTTCCAGGACTCTATTGTACTATATGCCGTAAGCAAAGAGCAAAAATCTGAGCCCAGTAGAGCTTGCCATCTAGTTAGATGGCCAGAAAATTCCCCCTGAACTGGTTCAACAAAATTAAAGGAACCACTCAAGTTTGCTGTTGGCACTATTACAACCTATAAAAAGGAAAATTTCCTGTGAAGTAGTGGATTTCAAGCAATGCATGCACTGCACGGATGTGAATCATGCAAGGGTGAGGTAGAGTGGGTGATTGGTGGTAAAAATTACTCTGCCATCTTAAGTATTTACTTCTACTTAGAACGCTTTTTTTTAGGGTAATTGCACATAACATATGTAAATCAAATGTTGTTGAATGTACATAGACTCCACAAGCAAACATGCACATTTTCAAGTGAGGTTTCAACTTCCCTTCTTCTTATTCTAATTGAGAACATTTATAGAGTTTTGAGCATATAAAACGTATAAAAGTCTGAAAAGTGAAGTACAGGCACGGTCTGTACCATATAATATGTTTCTTGTTTCATTAAAAGAATGAAGTCTCGTCAGTGCCATTTATAACTTTATTTAAGAATGTGCATCTGGTGCTTTTGAGAAGAATATGCAAATGATGGATTCTTTACCAGTTCAGTATTTAGTAAATACAGACTGCTACAGCGTCATCCTATTTGATGCTGCTGAAAGGAACTAATCAAATAATCTATAAATATCTTCAGTGTCCTTTTCCCTCTGAGAAGCAAGTTACTTTCTGTGAAATTCATTTCCATATTGTGTGTGCTAAACAGAGTGAGTGACAGTTCTTTCAAATACATGGTGTATGGTGGAGAAATACTTGCATTGTAAACCTTGTCATCATCTAGCTAACAATTTTTGCATTATTGTAATTTAACATGGGTATAAATTTCAAAATAGTGAGGTCAGTGGCCTTCTGATATATCAGTTCTTGATCATGACAATGATGTATTCTGCTTCTTACCCTAACGGACAACATAGAATCAAGGGAGGTGAGAACCTGAAAAGTAGCCAGTCTGTATGGTTGACCCTGCTTCAATTCCTGTGAATTTTTGCATGTGTCTTCCTCTTTTGCAGAATGATATTCCTAGAATATCCATGGACACAAGTCCTAAGAAATTATGTGACTTAAAATATAACCGTCTTCAGCTCAGCAGGCAAACAAGGCAGCTTCCTTTACTGTTTAGTTTCCTACAGATGTGTTTGTTAGAGAACAATGGATCTGATACTATCCAAGAGGTAGGAAGGAACAGGTCCATTTTTAGCTACTGTGCTTTCTACCCTGGATTCCTACATATTCTGAAAATTTTCATTTGATTTTGATACCTGAAAAGGCACATAAGTCTCTCAAGGTTTTTTTGACCGAACGTTTCAGTGCTTAACTACGTTCTGTGTCATGTACTTGCATTGACTTTTTTCATCACTAAGAGCACTGATGGTACTCTTTCTTCTTTCCTGTTTTCACAAAAGTTTTAGCATGAAAAGTCAGAGTTGTCTTTCTCCTGTCAGATTTTTCTGAAATTGAGTAAAGCTTCAAGAACTTTGGAGAAAGGCATACTCACAGATCATGTAAACCTCAGTGTCTTAGAAAATCACATTTAAAAATTATTATAATGTGTGAGCTGTGGTTTGAGGCTGAGAACACAAATCTAATATATGATTGAAAAATGGAATGAACCAACCAAAACCCAGCTCGGAATAGTTTTTCTCCTATTCTGTCCTGTTGGAAGGATAGCATCTTTCAACAATGCTGACTGAAGCCTAACTGTAAAGTAACCTCAGGGGCTGAGCCACCTACTTGATAGCAGCGGTCCCTAAAGAGCACAGTTAGGGAAAATACATTCTTGCACTGATTTCCAGGTCTTTAATTTTGCTCACTTTAGATTCCCAGTAGCTGCTGGGTTATCTTATTCTGGACTATAGACATAGACCTACAAATTCATTCCCTGTACATTTGGGTTGCCAGTAATACTATTTTACTTTTCAGTCTGAGTTGAACCAGCTTGAACTGACTGCAAAAGATAATTTATTCCCATACCATCTATGTTCTAAGAATTTGGATGTATGACTCATTTTAAAAATCTGAAGAGAGTTCATTCTGTTCTAATTTAAACCTACACATTTTATGAATTCTCTTTTACACCCCTTTTCTTTCATGGGGAAGTATCCTGTTATAGAACAAAAACTTATGAATTGTTAGAAAGATTAGACGTCAAATGTAAAGTTGACAACCAGTCTATGGATAAAATTCTCTAAATATTTAATATTGTTATGCAGCATCTTATTGTTTGTATTTTTGATAGGTAGTGTGGCCTTTCCAATGATTTTCCCGAGATATCTTCTGCAAATTTCCTATCTTACCTTTTAAAGGCAGTTTATTGTCATTCAGGTGTAAGTTATGTGCCTGCTCAACTAAAACATGGTTGTAGTTTAATTCTAGCAGTGATGAATTGCTGGAGTGAATACATGCAAACAGGGAAACTGAAATTAAATTCATCACACTAAGAAAACCATTCCTCCCCATGTAAATTAGTAGCTTTTCTGCTAAAATCAATTTGTTTTGGTAAATTATGCAAAAATTCTCAAAGGACTTAGGTAGATGATTTATTATACTCTTGGCTGTTTCATAATATTAGAAAATTAAATTTATTCACACAATATTAGATGGCATAAGCTGAGAGCTTTAGTGACAATTTCTGTTTATTACAATTAATCTAGGTTGTCTATGGTGACAGAATTCCCACAATATGTAGGACGTAATCTTTATGAGAGATGCTTTTTATTAAACTGTACACAAGTGTTCTTCATTTGAATAGAACAGGTCAATTACTTCTGTATTGCAAGACCTTTCAATTGTTCTAACAATCTCTAATGAAATTCAGTATTTCCATGAAAACTGGTTGTATCCTGAATTCTGGAAATATTGGAACTTAAAAATCCACTCAGAAAATAAACAGCTCCTCAGATCTTTTTAACAATGTAAGTGGGAGTTATTTAAAATTACTTTAGACATCTCGTTCAGGGTTCTAAAAATCAGTTTTGTAGTTTGTTCATGCCAGAAGAGTCCTGCAACTGAAATCATCAGTGTTCATGTTAAATGCATGTTGCTATCATTTGATGGGATCTAGACCCCTAAGGGAATACAGAAATAGTGTGGTAGAGATACTGGGGGGCAGGGGGAAGGGGGTTGGGAATAGGATTCAAGCAAGTAGTTAATGTCTAGGCAATAAAGCATGCAGGCAAGGAAACACAGTAAAGATAATAAATATGCATTTATATTTCTTACTTCATAACTATGGAGTGTTTGGCTTGGCAATATAAATTGTACATATGTACAATTTATGTACATACATATCCTAAGAATTTTTTTGTGTTGACCCCCATGGGAGTTAACCAGTTCTAGTAAGTACAGCAGGTTTGTCTTCTGTCAATTGCCTCTGCCCATTTTGCTACGCAGGTTTAACTGTGTTATGTGGCATCAAAGAGAAAAGCTGTTACCCCACAGAGAGAAAGCAACGAATAGCATAGAACTCAGTTTAACCAGAGTGTAGTTACAAAAGACAACAGAAGGGCACCTTTTGGAAGCAAAATGCTGCTACTTGCCATATTTCAAAGATCTATTGTGAAGAGAGATCTTCGTTACTTTCACCTAGTAAATCATAATCCTAATCAATTGTGATAACTTTTTATAGAAGGAAGTGTAAAACAACTTTAAAAGTTGCTACCAGCTCCCCCTTTAATAATTTCTTTTCAGAAGATAAAATAATTTTGACATGAAATAAAATACCTCATGCAAAATATTGTGAACTTGAACTTTCACATCACTTTTAAGCATCAGACAGCTTGCCGTGTTGGCTCAGAAGTCTCTAAATATCTTTATGCAAAGTTCAGTTGTATTAGCTTTTTCAGACAAAATTTAAATATTTGTTTTAACCAAGAGTATCAGTGAAAAAAATTAATCTTCTATCACAGAGCTATTTTACATTCACTACCTTGTGTCTATGCATGTTGCTTCCACCCTGAGTCAGTGAAATGTAGCAGCAGGTCTGAAGGGCAAGTGAAGCTTTGTGAATATTAATGACAATGTCAATGGGCTAGCAAGAGCTCCAGACCCCCAGGGATAATGTTATATAGTGCCAGGTGACAAAATGTGGTGACCTTATAGATGGCCATATTAATTGACCATTGAATCTGGCAGTTTACAGCGTGGTTTACAAATGTATTCCTAAACCTTGAGCTTCAGGAACGTTTTCAGGTACTCTCCCTGTCAGGAACCTTTCAAACCCATGAGTGCAAGGTATAAAGCTAGACTAGGACAGAAATATGAACTATTCCATATAGCGTGAATAATTACCGGAGAGCTTTAGGTAACAATTATGGAAGTGATCCAGTCAGTTGCCACATCACTTGTCCACCTTCTTTGTATCTCCCTCTGTCCGAATGTGGAAGCACATTTGAGAGGCTCCTAACACTTGGCAAAATTTTAAATACTCACATTCTGACAGCAGTGTTGTGGTATACTTTCCAAATAGAGGCTTTTTGTTGACTTAAAAGGATTTTATATCAGCCCTCCTTTCCATGAACAGTGTTTTGCAAGCTCACAGAGTTTGTGTAGATTGGCATTGACCAATCATGTACTCACCGTTTGAAATTTAGAAATGGTTGTTAGGGAAAACTGTATGGAAAAAACTACATTTGCAATTTATTTTTAATGATGGAAACTTTTCAATATAATCAGAAAAGGGATGACAAAGTATATAATCTGACTGCTTAAAAGAGTTTGTCTGTTTGATTTTTTTTCCTTGAAGTTTTTCTAAAGTCAGATTTTTTGTCCATTGAATCTTTTCATTGGCTTATTTCTGCCAGGCTGTGGCTTAAGCATTTATTAAAGCTGCTCTATTGTAATGTCATCTTTCATTTTGTAGCAGTTGGGTCCACCTTGACAAAGGACATGTTTTGCTCTGAAGTCAAAATTCTGCTGTGGTGTGAAAACGAAAGTATTGTTATCATAACTATCATTTTGTGCAACTACATTGTTTATAAGAAACCCCAAACCTAGGGAAAACTGGCTGAAGGAATATTTTTTCAATGGAATATGATTTTTTTTCCAGGTATAAAACCTAGGACTTGCTTTCTAAACAAGCAGGCAAAATATACTGAATCCAGCTAGAAACTCTCTTCAAAAATCTTTACACACGTCTTACATTGAAGGGATACTGAAAATACATTTTAAGGAAAAAAATATTTTTAATACACTGTATATAGATGCCATATATGTATAAAGGGGCTGTTGGGATGTGGATGTGAGATTTTCACTGGTAGACCTGTAATCATTCTTATCTGAAAAACATGTAGCTGCAACAGCGTAACAGTATGTTTAAGCATACCTAACTAACTGAACACGGTGCCAAAGTAATCACAACTTCCGCTGTGGGTTTGAAGCAACTTGCAAAGCAGTTGGAATGAAGCGGGCAGAATGCATTGGTATCCGCTCGTAAAAGACTATGCAGTGGTATCTCTGATATTTTGATTGTAGTTCTTGTCACAGCGGGAGGGTGAAATGCTGTGTTCTAAATTCTTTTTTTTAGTTCTAGACTTGAGAAATGAAACCTGAAAGCAAAGTCTTTAACATCTTAGGCATACACAACTTTTAAAACCTGGGAATTCCATAATTTTTTCATGTATTCCCTTGCCTTTGGGACTCTTTTTTCCGGGGTGGGAGGGAAGTCTAGCTATATTTCATTTTCATAGGAATATTATATGTGAGAACAAAAAATAATAAGTACATGATATTGCTGGAAAGCTTTTTTCTGTATTATATGGCTCCTATCATCAGATACCATGGTATCTGAGTTTTACACAATCTGTTATATGTTTATATTTAAAACTATTATCTTCAAGGCTTTGTGACATTGAATAGTTATGTGATTTACATAAGCCTTATACCTTAAACAATAGATCATTCTTCTTCAGAAAAATTCAATCCTCTAATAACAAAGGGAACTATACAAATGTAATTAAAGCCACTTTTATGGCACAGTTGCTATTTTTTACAATTCAGTTCACGTACTGGTCGTTTCAGGATCTTACTTGGAAAAAGTACGTCATCATTTATTGAAACAAGTTTATTTTTCTTTAATTGATTCATTTAAATTAATAAGGACAATTCTTTTGACTTAGAAGAACTTTCTCTTATAACTTTCAGGTAATGGATTGCCATGGCAATCTGGAGTATCAGAAAACATTTCTCCAGAAGGCAGGAGGAAAGAGATGCAAAATAAGCAGTATCATTGTGCAGGTCATCCACAAGATGGCAATAGCAGGATAATTTCATAAAAGTTCAAGCCTTTATGAAACTGTCCTCTTTGCTTCTGATACCTATTTGGAAATTTAATTTGGATCAGAGAGAAGCTGAGAAAGAATTTGGTTGCTTTCTCGTCTTCTTGTTCCCAGAAATATAATACGATTATAAAATTTAGAGCATAAATTTGCATTCAAACCTCACTGACCTCATTTAAAACTTTTTTTTTTTTTTTTAATCTGGTCATTGATACAGCAGGATTTCTCCTACACAAAGTGCTGTGAATGACATTTATCTTGTCTCCCTCCATCCCAATTCTATTGTCCGTGAAGGGACCAAACTCAACTATTTTGAGCATTTGTATTTCTCAAAGGTCTGTAAGAATGTTTGGAATTAAGCACTTGGATAAATGTCCTAGTTTTCAGTGATGCTAAACATCTCCCAGTACCTGTACACTTTGATGAGATCTGACTGCAAATAGGAGTTTCTCCAAAGATTTAAGTTCTGAATTTGAAAAGCTATTTAATACCTCTCCCCTGTAAAAATATGTTTGTGAGAGCTTATTCCTGTATTCTGCTACATTGTGAGGCATTTCAGTTGGCTCAAAAGCAAAACAAAACCAAATGAAACAAAACAAAACAAAACGAGAAGAGGGGAAACCAAACGTTCCGTTAGCATTTGTTTTGTTAGAAATACTGTCTAGTTAAAATCCATTGCCAAATTTAGTAACTAAGTGAATGAATCGATGGTAGTCCTTCCTTTCTTGACTTGGATAGGGCTGGTAGATTCATGTTCCCAAGGTTTAGGTGCCCATCATGCTTAATGTGGAGCGAAATCACTCTGTGTTTTCTTTAGACCAAGCAATGGATTTCTGCATAGTAACCCTCAGCAATCTCTGCACTGTCTCCATTTAACATAATTTGTATTTGTATATATTTTCATGGACTTTCCCCTGAGACTGAGAGAGGCCAAAGGAAGGAACTAAAAACGGGTTACCCATACCAGCCTCTATTTAAATCTTCAGTCTTTTGTGAAGTTTTTGAAAGTAGTAATTTCCAAATCATGGGCACTATCTTGTCCACTTCCTGTGCAGTCCACTCTTCTGTTGGCCTTCTTGTTCATAATAGAAAATGATGTGGGAACATAGGCACTACTTGCATATTGTATTTTTTTACTATTTGTCTTGAGAGCAGAACAAGCCACATCCATTGACTATGCAGATGTTTTGAATCTATAATGCTTTTTGGTACCACGTGACAGTAGAAATGATCCATCATTTTGCCTGAAAAAAATAGAATGAGTGACAGCGATTAGCCTGCTTTGCTTGCTTTCTTCTTACTGATTATCTATAGCTCATTAGCACTGGTTAACTGTTTTCTTTCTCTTGATTTTCATTAGATGAATTCAAAGAGGAGGGAGCAGGAGTTAAAATGTGATCTTATCAGACTAAGTCTCAAATTCTGGGTTTCTATAATTAAGAGCTCAATTTAAGTCTAGGACATTGTCAGAGAATTAGACCTTTTGATTACAGAGGTTTGTTAAAGCCAGACTCGTATTTTTGTTGTTATTCTCGCTGAGTTGTACAATTTGTGGCTCACATTTACTGAGTTTCTGTGATTTGTCATCTGCTGAATTCACGTTATCTTACCCCTATCTTCTAAATTCATACTACTTTTCCCCATAAGCTATTGACATGAACTGCTTTTGGGTTTTAGGTTTTTATTTAACCTCATGTCAGTTCAGAAACCTAGTCTAATCTAGTTATTTAAATTCCTATTACCATTAAACTAGTGTAGATATTTAGCTTTAGCAATCTAAAAGCTAGGTGAGATGAATCCTAGGTGTCATCCTGCTACCGCATTTACTAAAGAACCGATAACGTACATTATGATTAAAAAGGACTGAGTCTTTAAATCAGGACGCAACTTTCAGGATTGCTAGTAAAATGCTTATATTTTTTATTTATATACAAGTATCTATTCTTAGATCTGCTGTCATCTTTAATTGATGGAAACCTTCAAAAATTATGTATCGTTCCAGTGCAATATAAAATATTTTTCCTCTTCTATTTTTATCTTGGCAGAGAATATAGAAACAACAGACTCCCAGGTGAGTAAAGACAGTTAACTATTAATCAAATCTTCAGTATATTCTAATTTGACACTAATTACTTTGTTATAATTCATTAATAAATATTTAATTTGGCCTTGAGCATGTACTGCTTGTTTGTTCCTGTAAAGACCTAGCATGAAATCATTGCTTCTTGTAATGTTAGATCTGCAACTGATTCAGCAGCAGGATTAGAATCTAAGGAGCACAGGTTAATGGAAAAGTTTCAGTATGGCCTAATACTAACACAAAGAAGAGGTTTAGAGAGCCTGTGATGCTGGTCACTTTTCATTTGGCTTAGAACTTAAAGGCGCCTCTACTTTATATGTTATTGTGAAACAATAAGGAACATTGTATTTCCATGTACCCATGTACCCTGTACGCAGTCACAGGTCTCTTGCTCCAATTAAACACCATTGTGTTAAAAAGACTGATTTTCTTCTGCAAAGGTGCCAAATGCTTTTGCTTGTCAGTTAAAAGATCCTGAAGAGAGAGAAGGAAATGAAATCTCTGGGTTCTCTGGAGGATGGAAAGGGAAAAGAGTGAGGCATTGTTCTCACCCACTGAAACCTTGATTTTGCATGTGTCAAAGCAATTCTATGCAATGGTTTCAGCTGCATTGTTTTTAAATTAATTTCTTCTTTTCTTAAAAGATGGTGAGTATACTATATAGCTATATATATGCAGTATGTATTAGTAATATATGTTGCAGATTATGTATGCATATGTGTTTTATTCTTATACCCTAAAAAAGGCATCATTTTTTAAAGTCACTGTCCTCAAGTAGTATGAGGAAACATTTGAACCTGTTTCCATGTCTGTTTTACTTTTCTCCTACACTGAAACAGGGTAAGAGTTTCCATAAAATTTAGAAAGAACTACATAGTCAGCAGAGACAGTAAAAAACAGAAGATGTCATAAGTTTTGCAGTGTCATAAAACCTTCACTTTTAGAACAGCTTTAGCAGCTGGGTAGTAATCAATCTGAATTCAGAAGACATTAGTTTGGGACTTACTCTGAAATGTAAACAGACACCCCTGAAAAGGCTTAAATTTTGAACTTGACTTGTTGGAATCAATGAGAGTTTCTCAGTTTGAATGTTGTCTTTATCTAGAAAACTTCCATTGAATTTAAAACCTGTAGAAGCTTGTAGTTAAAGTTTGTCAACATTCATTATTGTTAAATACGTAAAGTTTATCATATAGAATACTTACATATATTGCTATTGCAAATTTTCAGCATTCAGGACGACTTCTAGGAAAATGTTTTAACGGACAGAGTCATAGAATGGTGGTGTCTACAGACAGTTTAAATTTTATCTTAAACTGATTGATTGTCTCTATGTAGATTTTAGCAGATGCGTATATGTCAAAGTAAATGATCCCTCTTCAGATTCTTTCTGCTCATAAGTATTTGAATGAGTTAATGCTAGGAGGCAAAGAAAGAAATGGAAGAGATTTTGTTTTGCGCATGCAAATGTGGAAGACTGACAACCTCTTTTAATCCTAAGCAGTCAGTGCCAGGACTGACAAACTCTGTTAAGTCGGGCAGACAGGTTGGACAGGAAAGTTAGCATGTGTAGTTGCTCAAATACTACATTCTGTTGCAATTGACACATGGAAGCTTTTATTGTGGCCTTTCTAATAAAGTTCCGTTTCTAACATCAGAATACCAGTCCAGGTGGGAGCAAGCATTGCTAAATCAGAGAATGAGGCTGCATTGCTGTCAATGATCATCATTTTTAGACTTGTCTACAGGCCCTAGATTTTGAAAGTATCTCACGTTCCATCATGTAAATACTATTGAAGATTTGCATATTTCTTGCCAAGAAAGCTGTTTTACCTGGTACAGTGATGACTGCTGATATAGGTATATGCCCAGTTGTAATCAGCCAGTGGAGATTTCTGCTCTTCTCGTGCCCTCACACCATTTTCTTTTTTCAGCAGAGAGATGTAATTTGATTCCCACAGTATCACCACCACCCAAATTCAGATGGATTAGCAGCCATGAATAGGGATCATGAAAAATGTACAGGGGAGGTAAAAATGGACAGTAGTAATCTAGAAATTCAGGAAGCTCTGCATATGATTTAATCTTGCAGACCTGTATCAGTTGTTGGCATTTCTGATGAGTGTCCCTAACCTTTAAAAGCAGAAGACGGGCCTGTACAAGTTCTTTAACTGGTGCACATTTCTCCTGGATATTGAGTATCATTCTAAATGGCCATCCACATTTATCTGAGTTTTCAAAACAGCTATTTTTGTCCTGTATTTATGGTTATGGACTACCTTTTAACTCTTAGTGCCCTTGATATTAATAGCATATGTGTGCATAGATTAAAGAAAGGTGTTCCTTTTTTCCTTCTCTTCCCTACTGCTCACATCTGAAAGCCTGATTCACCTCCTCTCTATCTAATGATTAGATATTAAAATCAGATAAGCTCACTAAGCTTTCATACTGACTTGAAAGGAATAAAAGAAGTGAATTCAATAATATGTGGCTTTAAACTGAATTCCTTTGAGAATTAATTTTTTTCATATATTCTTTAATATGGAGGTGGGGTGGAGTTCCTGTAATTACTGAAGCTGTTACTGGAATAATTTTCTAATCTAACACATTGAATATAATCCCTGCTGTTTTTCACTAGTGGTAAATACAAGAAAAATCTGGAAATAATGACTTAGCCAAACAACTTGGGTTATGTATCTGTTTATGAGCAGTGCTGTTACTTTAATGGTGGAGTAGTCATACATAAAAATGCTAACTTTTTTCCCAGAGTCCCAAGTGCATTTGCACCCCACCTCCTATAGCCTGCTATGTGTGTGCTAAAAAAAACAAAACAAAAACAAAAAACCAAAGTGAAAATTATAAATAGATGAATGAGCAGAAGGCATTCTCATAATCTATGTTCTATGCCCTTATATCAAGGGAGGAAAAATTACTCCTGTAGAGAGATGCAAGCATTAAATTGAAGCTTCTTGGTTCTGTGTGATGCAGTTTGACATTTGTGGATAATTGACATCCTATATCCAATATCCAGTTCTGTGTAATTTTTCCTGTTTCATTTTGCCCTAGCTATAGGATCAATACGAATAGTCAAATTTAAATAGCACAGGGTCCACATATGCTACCGTAGTTGATCAAAGCTTTATGTAAACAGGGCAGAAGGAGCCTCATTCCATTGAGCTGCCCTACCAGGGTGAAATAAGTCACCTGCTAGTATAATTATAGTTTAGGTTGAAAGGGACCTCTGAAGGTGATTTGATCTGACACCCTGCTCAGAACAGGTTGAGTAACACATTCTAATACTTCATAGAGGGTTTATAAAGAAAGGAGAACTTTAAAAATCTCTTTTTGAGAGGGTTTGTGTAAAAAGATTGAGGGAGACTTGAGCATTTCTTTCTTGCAACTCATTATTTCATGAAAAACGAATGAAGAGTTGCTTTTTAAATAAAGCTTCAATTGAACAACATCAAGAAAACTAGTGAAAGCTGCTGTGTATGTATGCTAATTGCCATATTAAGAGATCATCTCTGCTACTTCTATTTATCTGTGGGGAGGCAAATTTTGCATTTTGATATTGCTGCGTAGTTTCAATGGGAGGATTTTGTGGGGTATTTTTTGGACAGCACTTAGAATAGATACACAGGATGTACATCATGATTGGGGTAAGATTTAAAACATACTGTACTACTCTGTTTATTTTGAGAGTTAGGACATATTCCCAGGATGGCTTATCCGTAATAGGAATCAAAAGTAATTAATTTTCAAACACTGCCAGTGCAAAAAGTTTTCCGCAGAAGTCAGTGCAGAATTTTGTCCTGAATGTTTGATAATATTTGTTTGTCTGAAATACGATTTCTTAGTTTTCTATAGCAATATTTTACACTGAATTACTCGAATGTCCTTCTGGCTTCTCGGAATAAGTTAGGTTTTCCTTTCCTTAGTGGTAGAAGGAGCAAATGAGAGCTGCACTAAGTTTGGTGAAGACAAGGCCCAGGCTCTCTCTGTAGTCTTGTGTAATAGTTTTCTTATTACAGTTTTCTGAAACTTTTCCTGGTTGTTTGTTTTGGGTTTTTTCCTTTGTATCTGTGGGGGAAGGGGAGAGCACTAGCAGACATTGTCTATATTTAAACGACTCTGAGAGAAGACTTTCACTTCAGATACCTCTGGTACAGAAGGGCACCAATCCCAATTCCAAACAGAAAAGGAGAGAGTTCTGCACTCAAATGCATTGTATGAATACCACACAGCAGCTTGTACTGTGAGAAGCTGAAACCACTGCTACCAAATGCTAGAAGTAGATATGTCAGTGGATAAGCAATGCCTTACTACAATTTATTGAAAACAATTCACTTGGGAAAAGGTAGAGTGTGCTTAATATCACTTTCAAATAATTGCTTTATTGACTGATTTCTAGAATTAAAAATACAAATGTAATAATGCTGCATTTGCTTACCAGAACATCTGTCTTGTGTGGGAAAACAGGCAGTGAAAAACAACTTCAAAAGACTGGAGAAAATGTCATGTAGAATATGCAACCCCACAAGAGCAGAACTACATGCAACATATTTTAGGCTAAGGTTTAAAAAAAGGTGTTAATAGGAGCCTAAAGCTGGAACTCTAGCTTTGTATTCAAGCGCTTAATTGGGTGAGTTTTCCCATCAACATCCTGACTGAATTCAGTGGGGGCTAGTTATCTCTGAAAGCCAGTTAACTGAGTTTGGGATTTACCTCTAGACTGCAGAGGCTTTTTTTGAAGTGTTGACCTTAAGGTCTATGTAGAAGTATTGTAGATTTGTATCAAAGGACTCAAAAACTTCTTTCTTTCTTCTTTTTTTTTTTTTTTCAGTTCTGTAGAAAAACATGTACATAGACCCTACAATTGCGGGGTTTGGTCTGGCACGTAGCCTAGTTTGAGCAGTGCTTTACTGAGATGTTGGGCCTTCGGGGCAGAAAGAGGGGTTATTATCTGTATTTTATCTGTAACTGTGTTTTTGTGTTTACTGTGAAAGTGATTTAAATGATGTTCTGATGTGGTGAAAATGATCCCGGAGCCATTCAGACATGACAGTGAGGGGTGCGCAGGAGCAGGCTCCAGGTAGGTAGCCAGTCAGAGCGCCGGCCAATCACACGGTGAGTGACATACTTAGGTGGTCTTCCATGGCTGGAAAACGTACCACTCAGTTGCAGAGGTGAGTTCAGTCTTCCCAAATACTGGGACAGGAAAGAGCATTTTATTGTGCTTTTTTGTGATAAAGTATTGACATAAGGTCATCTTTGGAAATGCTAACTGAAGCCATTGACCTACCTCGCTTTAAATCCTGTTTCTTCATTTATCTACCAATTTAGTTGGGACATCATTCTCATCTTGCCAGTATATCCCAAGCATATTTACTATAGCTGACATAGTATCTACTTGGAGCCAGGCTGTCTGCTCTGCTAATGGCTGTAGGTATCCCTTCAAACAATTTGCTTTTGGGCTGTGTTCTGTCTTTGATCCACGACTTCTGGGTCTTCAACGGCAAGCCGAATAAATCTGTGAGGATCATTGTTGAAACTTTGCAGAGGGTCTACACTGCTAAGCGAGGGAATCAGTCATCTAGACAGGCTGGTGCATCCGGCAGAGCAGCGGTTCTTGCAGAACAGATGCTGTTTTGCTACCAAATTATAACCAAGCCTCAAGGCCAGTGTGTATTGGGCCAAACAGAAACAATAACCTGTTAACCCAAACACAAGCCATAGAATTAACAACAAAGGGAAGATCAAATACGAGCCGTAGAAGTGCATTTACCTTCCGTGATAACGAAGTGCTTGCATGTGTGTTGAATACCACAATGATCAGTTCTGCCTCCCCTACTCTGAACTGTAGTGCCAACACAACTAGTGCTTTTGGTGCAGATTTATATACGCAAACAAAACGCAACTATTGTCTATTCTATTACTTATGAGCAGTTTTCATAGGTACCTTCACAGTTATAGGTGCAGTAAAATTTTGCTAAGGAGTAGTTATCACTGAGGCTCTGACAACAGCTTTTTCCACTTGACTTTATATCTGCTTCAGGTCTGGTACATGTATCCCTGCTGTAGCCCAATTTCTTCCCTTGTTTCTACTCTGTCATCGTTTTCCTACACCCACACTTTCCACCAGCTCTTGTATCTGCATGCAAGTGTTGTGTCATCCAGTTGTTCTGGACTCTGTGCATCGCTGTTAAGTTCTTACCTGCTGCCCATTCACCCCTCTGCCAGTGGTATTTTCAATCTTTCTTCCTCACTTTGTTACTCACCACTCTTACAAGTGCAAAAGCACTGTGTTTTGAGCCATTCAGGCAGATTTTAGGCAATGTTTAGGTGTCTTTCTTACGGAAACATTGATTACTCTGGAGTTTAAAAGCGGAATAGGTGCATCTGCAGTTAGATGTTTGAGAAGCTTAGGTAAATTTTAAGCTCATTATGGAAGTAATAGCAGATTTAGGCCCCTACCAAGCTTCAGTGGTGCTATAAACAAGGCTAACTGGATCAGAGACTGTGACTTTGGTCAATTCTATGTGCCTGAAATCCCATTTAGGGAGTTTGCATCCTAACCTAATTTTCTGTCTCTTGTGGCTGCTTTGGGCATCACATATACATAATCTGCCATATTTTGGAAATACACCAACTGCAATCATTGTATTTAACACCTGTAGGTATGTGTCCCTGATTTGGCAGGGGAGGGCGGAGGAAGGGAAGACAGATTGCTGCATCCATTCCTAGCAAATGAGAGTATAGATTACTGAATATGGAATCAATTTCCCCTGCTGATGCCCAGGTGACAAATTGTAACTCAAATGCCAGAGCTGAATAGAAGGGCATCTTTGTGTTTCATTCATTCCTCCTAATCAATTATGCAGCTCTCAGCTAGAAGAGAGATATTCTTATCCCACTACAGACTTTGCTCCAAATATTATTTTATTACCTGATTGTCAGACAAACATGCCAAGTAATAAATTGATTTTCACAGAAAACACAGTGGGTGAGACCAGTGTGTCAGCAGACAGTCTTTTGAAAGCCAGATGACAAACAAAAGCACAGATTGAGTTAGCGAGGTAGAATACAGTCCCTCTGACTTGCTAGGAGACTAGGTAAAGGGGGGCAGGGAATGCCAGTCAGTTTGATAAAGTATCTGTTTTGTTTGAGACATAAAAAAGTTTGCTTTAAAATAACTCAATATAACAATAACAATAAGAACGGTTGGTTGAATCAACCCTCCTTGTAAAAAATAAATATATATGTATTCATCAAAACTCGTATTTGTTCTTGTTCTTGACTTTGATAATGTGAACAAGTTGAAATGGTTTTGGTTAATGAGCCAATTATATTCAGACCAGATCATGGCCATGCAGCATGTTCTGCTTAGCTAAATTGCTGTGTAAATAGCTAGTAGCTTTCTATGCGTCTCATACTGCTGACAATACAGCGAAGAATCAGCATCACTTGTCAGCCTGAATTCATGCTTTTTCTCTCCTAGTCTTCCAGCTTTTTCACCCGTAATGTAAAGTACTAATACTGAAATGCAGCCAAGTCTTCCAGAGTTGAATTTGGGATAATTTGTAAGAAGGGGACCAAACAAAATACAGGAGTGTTAAAAACTATTAATTTCTCTGAAAGCTGTATTAAGAGATTTCAGTGGAGTTTATCTAGGGAATGTGAAAAACATGGGCTCACTTGAAAGGGTTTTGAGCCAGAACGTTTCATCCAGCTGCTCAGGGGTACCTGGTATGTTCCTGGGTTTACTTTCTGGGGTGATGCCGTATAAGTGAAACATGTCCCCTTGGCTATAATTATGCTACCTACTCAACTAAATTTGAAATTTTTGGCAGAAAATTCACCTGTGCTAAAGGACATTTTCTTTTGTGTTTGCCTTTGTGTTTGAAAGAAAGCAAAGTGAGCATGTCTGCTAAAGTATTTGTATTCCATTAATGAATAGAACCAAGTATTGGAAAGAATAAAACTCAAACCGATTATGGATGATAAAATGTAGGTCTGACTATTTAGTCTTTCAAATATTTTATTCTCTGTCCTTGTCAAATAAATTAAAGCATTAGTTTATCAAGACAGCATTCTTAAATGGAATAAAAATAACTTACAAATATAGTTGACATTACTCTTTAATTTATTGTGAGATTTATGGAATAAAATATATCCTAGGAAAAAAGAATTCCTAATAAAAGTAAAAAAAAACAACATCAAAACATTATGTGAAAGATACTATAGAGATCTGATAGCATGGTTGTTTCTGATTTCTCAGAAGAAAGTCTTAGAATCATAGAACGGTTTGGGTTGGAAGGGACCTTGAAGACCACCCAGTGCCACCCCCTGCCCTGGGCAGGGCCACCTCCCCCCAGCCCAGGTTGCTCCAAGCCCCTTCCAACCTGGCCTTGAACACCTCCAGGGATGGGGCAGCCACAGCTTCTCGGGGCAACCTGCCCCAGGGGCTCACCGCCCTCATTGTAAAGAATGTTTTCTAATAAACTAGAACCAGCAGAAACAGTATCAGAAAAGTAACAGAAGGCCTCTTTCTTTGGCTATGTGATAAATAGGCAGTGTGGCGCCATCTGCAGTTTGTGAGCTTTTTGCTTATTATACTAGACTCAAAGGAAAAATCAAAATAATTTAAGTTACAGAACAAGAAACATACTATTGGTGAAATGTTTTTTCACCACTAAATAATAAACAGTTCCACATCCACTAAATATTATCATTTCAGAGGGTATGCTGTTCCTTCTTTTCTCCCTTCATCCCTGGTTAGCCAAAACTGAGTAATCTGTTGGTTCTTGAGGAGGGAGAGATACTTGATTGAGAAAAGAAGCAAGTCTATATTTTAATGGTTTCCTGTTTATTGATAAGAAAAATGCAAAATCTACTGAATTTTACCTAAGCGAAGTTTTGGCTTAAGACTCTAACTGAACTATTTTCAAGGTCAGAGCTCTGTTGCTTATTCAAGTTGTGTCCTTGGTTTTCTACCCTTTCTGTCTAGGTTTTCTTTTTCATTACTGCCTCACACAGATGCGTCTTGTCTCTCTACTTCTCTCACAGACATGCATCACTTCACAAATTAATAACTAATGAAACCTCTATGCCTTCACATGTGTTCCCTATGCCTTTATTCTGGCTGGTGACTTACGACTATTTTCTGTGAAGATTTCTTTGGTTTTAAGAATTGCCTTTGTAAGGCTGGATAATTATTTATAACAGTTATCCTGAATAAATACTAACTGTTTAAATTATCAGAAGTGATAGATATAAGGGCATTCATACCAAGGTATTTTGAAATGCCCATCTGTATCCTAATTATGATGATAATTCTATTTAGCTAATATTAGTTCATTTTTGTGAATAGAGTATATAGATATTTTAATTTAAAAAAAACTTCTGTATAACAGCAGTGCCCAATACCTTTCTTAGCTTTACCTTACAGCAATTTTATATGAAGAAGGAAATTAAGTTTAAATCAATAATTAAAAACTAAGCTGAAGGCCTACTTTGTTTTCATCTTTCTCAAAATAATTTTCTGAAATATGCCCCAAACCATGTTTCCTTTTCTTTTCATTTCACTTTCCGTGCAACAACCCTCTGCTGCAAAGTATCTTTTAAAAAACATAATTGTTTTTAGCATTAACAATCCAGAGTTCTTAAGGCTGAATATGTAAATGTAAAGCGCTGCAAGCAATGTGGGGATTTTTTTAAGATACTTAGAGAGCTTGGTGAGACAGGTCCTTGGCTTGTAAAATATTAGGGTTTCAGTAGTGGTATCCAGTGATTTACACTACCTGAAGACCTTGTGTTGTGCCTTCAGGGCACACTCAGTACTTCAAGACATTTTCATATATAGTGATCTGCAAAGTGAGAATGAGCTGTTACTGTAACTGAAACTGTTATAAAGGGGCTCACAATGGAGGCAGAAAAAAATAATTATTATCCCAGGAAATTTTTTGCAACTGTCCTGTTCTTGAAGGATTTAGGGAAATCCATGTTTAAAGGTTTTTCATAAAGCTTTACAGAAATGTGATCGTGATCTTGTGTTGCTCCTTCACCATTGTAATGAATTCTAAAACACAGTTTTTGAGCTTCCAAATAACCCTAATGCTAACTGAACCTGTGATTAATTTTATCTTCTTCCCCTGTAGTAGAGATGTAACTACTGTATTATACAACAGTTCCCTTCTAATGAACACTGTTTAGGCACCACGTCTGGTCAGGAAAATGGCTTTCAAATGAATTTTTCAAAAAATGGGAAGTGTCAGTTCTAGAAAATGCTCTCTGCTGTTCCGCACGGGAACTGTCATTCCAGTGCTTGGGATCACAGTGTCTCTTAGCCCACAGTTGCTGGCTGGAGCCTCAGGATGGTGCATGAGCAGGAGCAGTATGATGACTGTGCTGTATCGTGGAGAGGAAGGATGACTAAAAAGCTCTAACCATGGTCATACGGAAGCCAGGAGATAGGAGATACTGTGACAGAAGTTTATTTGTTCCCTTTTGGCAAACCCCTATATTCAGACAATATTACTCATTTTCCTAATGAAAATATATAATGGAGGGTGATTTTTTTATTATTATTTTTTTGAGAACAAAAAAACAAACCCTGTATTTTTTAGCTGAAGACAATTTTCTTGGAAAGTTCTACATTTATTGGGTACTGGAAATACTATGGGCTTACGTGATAACAACATCACCTGGTTGAGTGGTGACTTGTTTAACTGTGTCATGTTTGGCACTGAATTTGAAAATGATATAGCTTTTGGTAGTGCCTGAGACCTTTAATTTAAAAGTGTTACACCGTTTTAGAAGGTAATTAAGTTTTGTGAAAATGAGCCAAAATGGAAATCAGTTTGTTTTTTCTTTTAATCAAGTTAATGATTTATGCTCAAAAATAAAGTCCATGCTACATGTAGCATAGCCACACCCCTATTATATGTGCTAAATATCTATGAAAGATATATTCAGGATCTGTGAATTGCACTGACAAGCTGAAGGCATGAAGTATAGAGTCTGTTTTCCTGCTATTTGTGTAACAAATTCCTGTGGACATGTAGATAGGGAGATGCTTAATTATTTACAGTTCAAGTTAATTTTCCTACCAAAGCTCATTAATTTTTGTAATGCTAGAAACTCAATGTGTTGTTGCAGTGAAGATATTAAATTAAAATATCAGATTTCGGTAATTATATATTATTCTCATGAGACAGCTGGAGTGTAACTAAATATTGTTATTTACTTTGGAAAATCATAATTACACCTATTATAGTTTTGATCCTGAAACATGATTAGAGCAAATCTTTAACCACTGAAGGTCTAACAACAGGGCATTTTTTTTTGGAAGCTAGGAATACATTAAAAACAGAAAACAAAGTTAACTGCAAATTACTCTTGTTAAGAAACATTAAGCATGTCACGTGAACTCCTGGAAAGGGACTATTAGTGAAAAACAGAATACGTTCTAACATTTAGTTAGTTAAAAGATACCATTGTAAATCTGTGTACAATGTAGGCTGGCCCTGGCTGAGACCTCAGTGGAGCTGAGGGGACCCGCTGACCTGCCCCTCACGGGCACTGCTCTGTGTGTTACGGTGAATTTTAAGTGAGTTGTAACTGGGGAAGGGCTGGAACGTTACCTTACTGCTAGCGCGCGGTGTGTCCACAGCTGTCAGTGGAGGGGCACGCAGAGAGAGAGTAGTTCTGCCTACTGCTAATTGTTCAGACTGCTTTAAGTAGATATCTTATTACTACTCTTCCCCTGTTCCACCCAATTACATCCTGTTTAAACCCATTTAACTTACGGCTTGGAAGTGAAGAAGCATTGCTCATTCTTGCATAACTTTCACTAGGTCTTCTGGGTGGGTACTTGAGATGTTACTGTTAAATTTCATCAGTTACCTCTGGGGAGAACTGCAGTTACTGTTGCATGAGGGCTGGGAAAAGGATTACACATTATATTATGCCCTTCTATAATCTCTTTTGCTGAAAGGAACCAAAGCAAGTTACATTCACTGAAATGTTGAAATCTGCCATGTGATCACACCATTATAATCTTAGCTGGATGAAGAAGCTGTGTTTCTGGGCACTGAATTATTTAGACTTGCATAGATGTGTTTCAGGGCATTGTGTGATATCACTCTTCTGTGTTTTCAGCTTTTTCTTGAAAATTGTGTGAAGAACTGCTACACGAATAAATGACCAGTGCATGGGCTTGAATGCACTGGGATGGTTCTACTGCTCTTCAGTTCGTAAGGCCTGCCAATGGGATATGCGTAGTTATACCCTGTATCTAAGTTGTATGTTGCAGTGCCATATCTGTGTATGCAAATGTGCATTCATTGATGAAACAAGTTAGTGTGTAGAGCCATTAGTGCCTCCCAGAGCTTGGCCTGTACTGGCGCTTGCAGAAGGCGGCTTTGCAAGCGTGACTGTGCCACAGCACTTGCATTTTAAGGAAACGGGGCACAAGTAAGCTCTCTCCCTGCTGTGGGTTTTAATTAATTTGTCTTAGACTTTCATGAGAGGAAAAAACTCTTCCTTGTCATCTTAAAACTCTATTCGAAGCTTGTTGGAGTCAAAGGGAGTTGCCAACAGGCTTGGTGTGATCAGTGCTCAGATCTGCAAGCAAAGGTGAATCTTCTGCGAAAGAGGTCAACTTCAAGCGCACTGAATGTCAGGGAAATATGTAAAATCATGTAGGTTTTTTAGCTGGTAATTGTTTATTAGATTTCTTCCAGTCTAATGGAGATTGTCTGTATATTCTCTTGGGGGTCTATTATTACATTATCAGTTAAGTGTCTCTTACATATTAGTGTGTGAGTGGCACTTGTGGTAGTAATTACTTGTCATTTCAAGGGCAATGTCACACGTGTTTAGTGTCTCTGTCTTTGGTGGCATTTTCATCCAGTAAAGTTAAATGGCTTTTTTTACTCAAGGGAATAGCTAAAATCTCCATCTCTGTGGCTGAATTCTCTGGAGTCCTTAAATCAGAACAGTGACATGTACCAGTAACAACAATCTTAGGTGTGGTAAGTGGAGTGATGAGAGAATTAAAACGTATCAGCAAGGTGAAGAAACCTGTCTTAAAAGCCTCTGCCAAGCACTCTCTGTGAAGAATTTAATCAATTTTATGTTGAAAAGTCAAATGTATATTTCAGAGCCTTCTGGAAGTTGGAAGTCAATTAGTTCTGTGTGGAATCTATTGACGGTCAGTATCTTTTTTTAATTATTATTTTTAGTGCATTGCACTGTTATTTTTACTAAGGAAGAAAGGCTTCCTGATAATAGTCACTAAAACAACCTGCTGTTTTGACCTGTTTTGGTCAGAACATTTAAGTAACAGATAGAAATCAATGGGGACACTGGATTTATACACTGAGCCATACTGTACATGAATGGTATTGAATGTGATGAATTTTTCACACTCTACATCTACCCTTGCATAGTAACAGGAGCCATTGCAAATCTGAGTCTCTCTGCCTTTCTAGGCAAAAAAAAAAAAAAAAGAGTTGTGCTGCTTGTCCAGTGTCTTCATCCAGCAGGCAGCTAGCAATGCCACTAATAGAAACAAATCTCTTGCCATTTATTTTTAGCTTAAATGACATCTCTTAATTTAGACCTTTTGGGGCCCTTTTGCCTTTGTGTAAAATTAGCCCTGTCCAGCTGTAGGACTTTCTATATATATCATTAGTTACGATATCACAAATGACATCTTAGACAGGAGATGCAGAACTTCCCTCAGAGTCAGTAAAATAATCTCACGTGTTAAAACAAAAACCCCAAACAAACCTGTCTTATTTTAAGCATTTTAAGGTGGCTATGAAAAATGCTTGGCCTCTTCATGAACTCCTGAATTTATGATGACAAATCTCTAGTAGTCAGTATAAGATTTTCCCACATGGCTCTCCTTTTAGGCATCTTCATGACTGTCAAGGAATTAAAAGCATCTTTTAGTGCTTTGTTCTCTCTGACATGCATCACTGATGTCACAGGGAAGAGGGAAGGATAAATGTGCATTCTGTAATTCCTCTGTCTCGGAGCCGTGGGATGTGCAGGAGTAAATGACTGTGTATCTGCTGGGTGCAGCTTGCGTGGTCTAATGCCTTTGAGGTGAAGGCACAACCACGTGTGCTTTTATTTAAGGCTGAACTGTTGCAGTACTCTTGTCACTGTCAGTGTTCATCTGTGATCACTTCCTCAGGTACTGACACTTGGTATTTTCCACAGCTTTGCTCTTCTCAGTGGAATTTATTAGTGTAGGCCATCTTACAGACATGGACACTAACTGTGTGCATGATCATATATTGATTCAAGAGGACAGTATGAGGAAGCTTCTTATTTGTAAGTTGGTTCTTCCGTACTGTCTCTTGACATATCTTGTACTTCTTTCTCACCTTCATCAGTCTGTAGTTTTATGGGGCAAAATCCCGTTTCTTCTGTGCACGCTTCACATGTAACCCAAAGGGTGAAAATCTGAGAAATTTAATAGTGTATCAGTGGAGTAGGGACTATTTCTTACAGTTTTCAGCATTATTTCATAGCAAATTACTAGGGGAAGGGTTCTGTCACTTGTTCCCAAGCAAACTAGACTTACAGCATAAACAGATTTGAGCCTGTGCATTACAAAACCAGCATTTTGTACTTTGATAGGAAGCTTGGATTGTTGTATTATTGCTCAGGATATTTCTTAAGTTCATAACTTAAATATTGTCTTGTTTACTTACAGGTACTTGCGTTTATATCCTATTGGATAACCCTCATTGGTGATGTCTTTATATACAAATGGGTTCCAATTAATTTTTCTAGAATCGTTATGAAATTTGCGGTGAACAATAAAAGTTTGGTTGTATTTCATTTCAAGTGGTGAATTACCTGATTATGATCTATCTGTTCATTTAACAAGGTGGAAGTTTATTTTTTTCATCTTTTTTAATAGCATTTCTGCAGAACATAAAGCATCAGTTTTGTTGTGGCATTTCTTCAGACCCAAGTGAGTACAGTATTTCCTTTACAACTTTCTTGGGATAAAATAGACAAGGTTCATAGGTTCTTGTCCAGAAAATACCCAGGAGACTTCAAAAGGCAGATTTTCTTGCTATGCAAGTAGAAAATTAAGTCCTGAGATCAGTTTCTTTGAGCACATAAGCTTTTCACAATTGCTTTTCTATGACTGTCAAACATAGTAATGCCAATTTAATTGCATAATGTGAGTAATCAGCATTTCTAGAAAACCTTCCCCTAGCCCCGTGTACCTTTTATTTGCTGTTAGAATGAGTTTACTGCTGGTTTATTTTTCACTGCCTATCAAACAGATGTTGCTCACTCTCTGAGGGATTTTTCAGCTTTTCCCAGTCACTCTGGCTTTGTGACTTGCCAGATGTTTAGTTTCGCTGCTGCATTTCAATAGCAGTGTTGGAGATATGGAAGAGCTTGCAGAACACAGATAAGTGTTCTTGCTTAGAAGATGCTTCGAAGATGAAAACATGAGAAACCTTGAGAAGAGCATGATGCATTCATAAATTTCTACCACCTACAGATGCACATTTCCATTCTTTCACCAGGCCTGCATGATATGATCTCAGTTGTTTCAGACTCTAAGCTCACTTCTCTCACAATCAGGAACACAGGTCAGATGTTTTTCAAACTGAATTAATAACTCAAAACAAACAATCATAAGTTGGACCAGTCATACATTCATTAGTATTCAGCAATCAAAGTCATTCCCACGGGATGGGGAACGGAGACAGAAGGAGAAATAGGCAATCCATATGGAGGATATTAAAAAAAATGTTTGTAAATATTAAAAGATCAGGTTCCACTATCTCAATTTTAATGGATTTTCCCAAACTTCCTACTAGTTTGTCAGAAAATAGTGATTGCTGTTTTGATAAGGAAACTTAGTGATAAGAAACAAAGGAGGGAAAAAGTAACCTGAGAAAATCTCTTAGGTAACACTTTAGCTATTAGTTATGAATAACTTAAAATGAACTGTACCGAGACTTTCTGAAATGCCCTTGCTGGTACAATCCTGCTGTGTTCTTAAATTGAATACAGAGGCAGCCATGAGCTCCTCAGCCCAGAAAAAAAAACAAACAAAAACCAAACAACAAAAAAAAGCCCCTAAGACTAAGTTGTTGTACCTTTTTTTTCTTCTTTTTCTTTTTTTTTTTTTTTCCCCTAATGTAGCATTTAAAGCTAGCTGAATAAATTTTTTAGGAAGAGGAAGTTGGAAACAGAAATGCTAATGGACCACACTGGTCTGTCCACATGTGCTGAGAGACTGGACAGTAAGAAAGACTGCTGCCAAATCTTGTATCCTGCAAGCCTTAGTTAAGTGGCAAGGAAAGGCTTAGAAGAAAATTCATTTTGCTTTTGATTGGTTTTAATTCATTTTTGCACTTCCCAGAGGTGAATCTGAAGTGGGGACAAATTAAATCACTTCTGCTGGAAACAATTTGTTTGGTAAATTGGGTGGTATAACCTGGTGACAAAATCAAAATTGGGCTGAATTGCAGGGTTCTGTTTTAATAAAGAACAGATGTAGGACAGGCACTTGAGAGAAGGAAGTACAGACAAATTGACTCCTCAGCTTCTTGTGGACTGTGACTTTTAGCCATCTTAATGAAAAAATGAATAATGGAACTGACTGGAAAGTATTAGGAATTATCGATCTCTAATAAGAAAATAATTCAAAATGATGGAGCAGTGGTATCCTGAAAATACTAATACCTGTGTTGAGTACATTAGGTCTCATCACTGTCAAACAGATGGAAAAAAAGTCTAAGAAATCTTCAGAAAATTACATTTGACAGAGTAATGAAAGATACTATAAGTTATGGATTTGTTTGATTTCTGGCTAAAGCATGTATTATTGTTTGTATTGATGCTTTTTTTTTATATTAAGGGAAAAACTCACTGAGTCTGTTGCGTTTATGAATAATTGTTTTGGTTTTCACTTGTTTCTGATAGAAATCCCTGTATAATTGTAGGATATTTCATCAGGATGTAGAATATCTTTGTATCTGTCTGCTTTTAAAAAACTCCTGAAAGCTTGTAAATGTGAAACACATTGCCAATGTCCTATATCACCTATTAGTCAAACCCTTTTCTAGCAAGGTTCCAGGTGTTATGTGTGGGAAGGATTAGAGCAGATACTGTAGTTCCTTTTCAGTACAGTTAGTCAGACGTTTGGGTGCTTTGTTTTTGTCAATTTTGTCACCGTCAAAACATTATCTTAATCAGTGCAGTAAAGCTATTTTCCCCACTCTTTGGTGCATCTAAAGATCTTCCAGAGGAAAGAAATTTGGATCTGAAAAGCAAATGGCACTATTCCATTTCTAACCTTGCCAAACGTACTTTTGTAGAGATTAGTCTGAATAAAACAGGTCTGTAACTCCTTCAAAATTCCAACTTAATCTCTTTAAATCTGTGAATTACATTCCCTATACATAACAGGGGATAATTCCAAAAGCTCCACTCTGACCAACCTACATGCCATCAATTTAAATCAAATCTCATAATTAAATTACAGATCAAAAATTATTACAGTGGGTTTTCAGACTTTTTTGTAAAGGCTTTGTGGGAAATTGAAATATTAAAGACCATCTCTGCATAGAGGATAACAGAACTTCTGAAAATGTGCTGGCATAAAAAATGGGCATGGTAGAACTGTTTTGGACTCTTCTATGTACTTTTATAACAAACTTCAGTCAATAATGGAACACCTATATATGGATCTCCTCTGAAAGCATCAACATCTACTATGATGTAAATATCACATGTAGCTCGACAGAGGTGTCCGATATGTGTGAAAAAGGGCTGGGATTGGAATGGATATCCTGTCGAGACCTCTGTGTGGGTGCTCGAACGTTGCATGTGTGTAAAGACAGGGTGGGAGAAATGCTTGCATTTATTTCCCATGTCCTTCATAACAGGGGTGACTCCTGTGTCCTGGTATATGCGTTAGGGATGGATTTCTGTGCTGTGCTTGCTCTCATTTCATCCATGTGAGTTCTCAGCTATCCTGGCAGTTTGCAACTGAAATGACTTGTAAGAGAAGGTTTACAGACTTATCCATGTTTTAGGCCATATTAGAGAGGGGGGTGGACCTTCCTATTTCCTGTGTGCTACTCAGATACCCTGAGCATGCACACTCTTAGCATTATCATAGCCCTCTGTTCTTCATACTCACTATCAAGAAAGCTCCTGCTAGAATTTAGCATCTTAGGACTTAAGATGGTTTTAGTACCATCTTAGAATAAGTGCTGTAAGGGTACAGCAACTGCTTACCATGTTTTAGCATTTAGTAGAGATGTGCTGCAGCTAGTACAACTGTGGTGCAGGTGCTCAAACCACCTGAGAAACTTGACCATGTTTTAAAATATTACATATTATTGTATTTGGTTTAGGTGCAGAAATGCAGATGAGAAGTACCGAAGGGTATGTTTAAAAATATAAAAATAATGATTGTACATTAAAATAAATTGTATAGAAACAGCAAGTAAATTTAAATATATTTCAGAATATATTAAGTTCAGATACTTTCCAGGGAAATATCTTTATTGTATTTTTAATTTGCCTTAGTATCTATTCAAATACTCAAATTCCTGCTATTATTTCCACCATATACATTCCTGAGCATATGAAACGCTGTTTGCCAGAATACAATTTTTAAATAAAGCCATGCACAGTTACAAAGTTTTTTATGTCTAATATGGTAGTCAGAAAAGACTTGTATTACTTTTGGAGATGATGTAGCCCTGTCCAATAGCCTGCCTAAATAACAGGGAGGTCAAGCCACTTGTCCCAGATCACCAACACAAAGTTTGAAACAGAGCAAAGCTAGCTGTGTTTCTAGTACTTTACATTGATTTGCAATCAATTTAAATAGAAGGTAAAAAAATATGTATAGAAACATTTCAAAGACCAAATGTGATGTCATGAGGGTGCATAAATTTAACAAATTTGGCTCAACATATTGTACAAAAGGATAGATTCTTTCTCTCCAGATTTCTGTATCCCTCAGTAATACGAATTTCTTCATATCCAAGCCATCTGACTATTTCTAAGTTAAGCCAAATAATAAAATTAGACTTCTGCTATGGAGAATCAGATTCCCTAATTGCAAATGTAAATGTTGCCAGATGTACTGCTCCCCTGTTCCAATTAATAAATCATTAGAAAACACAATTAATAAGGGCCTGGATATCTGGTGGTTCAGACTGCTTCTAGAAGGAAGGAGAGAGATGAAGAGAAGGTAGCTGCAATGGCAGCACCAGTGTGAATTTGGGGATTATTTTGAAGGGAACTGGAAAAGAAGGATTCAACTCTGTTGTGTTGTCACATGCAGACGTGGAAAAGTGAAATAAAGGGAATCGGATTGAACACGGAGTAGGAAAACAAGCCAAGTGATTTCTGTTCCTGTGATGAAAGGGACATGTCGTATCTGAAGCGGGCCAGAAACTTCCTTTGATCACTGTTCTCTGCTCACAAACTATGGGTCAGTCCTAAAGTCTATTTGAAATTGCTTACTAGTTGCAATGACTGTTTGTGACTGTTCAGCAACATCCCACTTGTAACACCATGGAGACCTCGCTATATAGCCTAAATGAAACTCTGAAATTCTTTAACAGAATCTGTCAGCATTATATGCAAGAGTAATATACAAGTGACAGTTGCTTTCATAACACCTTTAAAAATCTGAGATTATTCTGAGGTTTTTCTCCGGTAGTGTTAATGCTTTCTCCCTAAAGCTTTCAGAATTAATCAATTTAAATCAAAAAATTTCAAGAAATGGTGTGGAAGAAAACACTGATGAAAATCTGTAACGTATCAAAATGCAGAATTTTTTAAATCATCAAGAAGTAGTTAGAATTGCACATATATTGTGAATGTCCTCCCTGTTCACATCATTCCCCTTCCCATCAAGTGCTGAGAACTGCCAATGTTTTGTTTCCATTATCTTCTTTTGGCACAATGTGAGCTACAATTTTAATCAATTTGGGGACAGCCAAACTCTGTTGCTTTTGAAGCAATACATTCTGAGATTTGTAACTTCCCTGTAGAAATGGTACAGGTACCAAGGCCAGTAGGAAAAGAACTAGTTTTCTGTACGTTGGTTGTTAGCTGCATAAAGGATCAGCATCTCTATTGCTGCATAGTGCATGTTGGAGGGGGAGGAAAATACTTGAAAAAAAACTAAGGGAAGGAGATGAGAGGTAAAGAAGGGCTGGGAAAGGATGTAAATAGTGATTTTTGTCAGAAATCCAGCAGGAGCCTGGGACACGGACAGAGGTGATTTAGGCCACCCTCCTGCAGTAACATCATCAGCACATGGGCAGAAGGCTGTTTTATTTGTTCATCCCAAGCTGGTAGACGATGGCTATTTTAGTTAGATTGATGCCCAACACCAGTAGGTAGTCAGCTCGCTGGTCCTGAGGATACTCTCAGGAGAGCTGTTGCGGAACTAGAACCAGTCTGTGGCAGCCGTCCAGCAGTGGGGTTGTAGTAACTCCTCCTCTTGCAGAAGCCCGTATCACTCTTTTATCTTTGACTGAGAAAGATAGTTTTTACACTTCTTTTCTACAAAGTATTCATGAGAATGTTGTATGTCATAGGAGAGGGAGAAAATAAGGTTTGGCCGTAGTCCAATATCATGTAACTCATTGTGTTTTGTGGCTAAATGTTTGTTCACGTTCTAAGAAGAAGGTGAACAAAGGAGTGAATTCTGTATCTGATCCAATGTTGGTTCTTATTTGAAAGGGCGGGCTGTGTCTTATATGAACAGAAAGTGTCTGTTCATATTTGAGAATTCTGAAAAATATAAAAATCCCAGTTGGAGGAGTAGACATGATAGACAGTAGACATAATAGACATTACTTCCCAAGTAATCAATATAGGCAGAGCTGCCAGAGCAACATGATTGCATTTAACTTGGATAAAAATTGTTGCTTTCTATAATCCAGATTTTAAAAACATCAATATTAGCAAATACATTAAGGAAAAAAAAGAGATACACAGATTTTTAAGGAGAGGCGATGGTGAGAGTGAAAAATTACAATGTGATGGCGAATGTAATTGTAGTTGCTCGTGTAGCCTAGATCTTTCACGGACATTAGATTCTTCCTGGCCTCCACCCTTGCCAAAACAAAAAATGAAAAACAAAGAGGAAAGAGGTAGAAAGGAACACAAGCCAGATCCTTAGGGTGAGCAGACATGGAGTTCCAGTATATCTTCCAAAAGCTTTCGCTCTGTACGGGGAAGAAGTGTTGCAGTGCGTCCTGTAAGAACAAGCAGGAAGGTGAGCGTGTTGTTTCCCCCTGGCCTTGGGTGCTTGGAGGCTGCTAATCCCAGCACTTCTTCCCTCTGTCTTTTTGCTCCCTGGAGCTATTCCTAGCTATGTTACGTCAGGTAGTAGTACCCAGCAATCTTGGGAGAAGGGGTTATTTCAGGCAAACAGCAGTCAACCTGCTGCCTGTGAGTGAAAATGAGCAAATGAAAGTTTAAGACTTTTATCCACAACTGAAAGAACAAAACCTGAAGAGAACTTAGCTTGTCACACTGTGGTAATTAATAGTAAGTGTAAGATTTTTCTCCTAGCGTGATTCAGAAAATATTTCTGAATGTCTTTCAAACTGTGCAGGCTGATGACCTCTAAATATCAATTCCGTGACTGGAAGATTTTAATTTTCTTAAATCCTTAATAAATGACAGGGGCATGCTATTATGCCTAACTGTCCTATTGCAAAAGCCAAGCCATTAAAGATCTCTGAAGTCACTGGTGCTAAAATGGTATCTTTGTGTTAATCAATTATCAAGCTAACACAAAAGAAGCGTAAGGGGTGGAAATAGCTGATACTTGGCTTGTGCAACTGCGTATCACAAAATGGGGGGAGGGGGAAGAAGCAATACAAAAATGGCAGGAAAGCAAAGACATAAACCAGAACATGTCAAAGATGGGGGCAGCATCTGATTTGACGCTTGTGTTCACAAGGAATACGGACATTTAGGGTTCAGCTCCTTTTAAGCCAGTGAACTCTCTTAAGGGTGAGCGTGGGGCTCATTCTCAGCATGAGGAGGGGTAGTTGAATCTCTGCACTGTTAACTCAGGCTGGAGAAAGTTCTTGCAGTCTAATAGTGGGAAGTAGCTACATGAAAGTATGGAAGAACTGCACTCAGAAGTATCTTAAGTACAATTTAAGGGTAATTAGAGCAACTACTGTAACAAAATGCTCTGTCTAATTTATAGACTGTGAGGTGCTAAAAATCATTAGTTTAAAAAAAGAAAAGAAAAAATATCCGGTGTCAGCCTAAAGCCTGGGTCCTCAAACTTAACAATGTAGCAAAAAATGACCAAGAATAAAGTCAAAACAATTTAAAACTAATTGCCGCTTCATGTGCCCAGCGGTGCTGCACAGCCTGATGACGCTGATGCCAGTGCTGGCTGGATGGGCTGAAGGTCAGTTCAGCCATGCCTCAAGTTTCAGCAAGTCATAGCAAGCTTAAATGAGGGGGAAGACAAAGTTCTTTAAGACTTCAGAGTTGTCGGAGACTGAAATAAAGAAAATATTCTGTAATTATATATAGTGAAGCATTTTAGTAGTATTAAAGCTAGGCAAGCTGCACCGCCTGCCTCTCACAGCTCGTTTCAAGGTGAGTGACGCCATACTTCATTCCCGCGCTCCCACACTGAATTCTTTCTCTCTTCGTAAAAGAGGAAATTTTATGGCCCTGTCATGCAAAGATCCTCTGTGTCAGGGGAGAAAATCCCCCTTTTAACCTGAATGCCTATAATATCCACACTAGGCTTGACATGTGATAGTTTTTGTGATTAATACCCTGTAAAGACATAAGCTACTGCAGTGTGTATTGTAAAACTCAGGAAAAAATATGGACAGAGTTATAGAAAGTCTGACCCATTTTTAAAGTTTGAGACCTCACTTTTCCATTGTTTAAATAAGCCCTGTATGAAATTTGGCATCAGCAGAAATTGTTCAGATGGATTATTTTCATTTGTCCAAAGCCATATTATGTTTGGCCCAATGTTAAAGGCTGCCAGTGACTACAGAATCCCACAAAGCTTATTAAACACCTCCCAGTGCTGAACTTTGATGCTGGCATTCAGAATATGAATGATGAAGAAAGTTGCTACATAAATGCTGAGGGGTAAAATCACTTGTTTTTTCTAACCTCCTAGAAGCCACTGTACCGTTTTCCTCCAGCACTAGCCATCCCAGGTACCGACTCACTCGGCGAGAAAAGAGGGAGGCCAGTAGTATTCTGCTTAACTGAGCCTCTGTAAAAGCAACCAATAAACTTTCATCCCCTCCAGGAGGCCCACCCATTTACATAATTGTACCTACTTTCCTCTCTGTATCTGATCCGCTCTCTTTTCCTAAAGGTTAAGATACAGGGCAGATGTCTATATGCTGGCTGCTGTTATTAGCCTGCTTTGGCCATCTCATTTCTCAGTGGCTTTTATTGTGCTCATCTGTTCAGGAAGACTAGGTTTTCCAAGGCTCATTTGCTGGTTAATTGCATTCTCAGATCCTCTAAGATGTCTGTAGCACCTGCTCTCCACTTCACAGACTCTTTTGATCTCTCTAGAAATATCCAACTTTGATTATGTGAAAATCTTTCCTAACTGTACTACGTGCCTAGAAAGCAAGTTAAAACCTGCCATTGTGACTATTGTGACCTGTGTTAGGATTGAAAATATAATTCTATAATAAAAAAGCCAGAAATGAAAAGTGATCCTATTTGCTATTCTGTTTGTGTCCTTCGCTGCTGGCTGTAGTTTTCCGTGCCTTACCAACACTTAGGCAAAACATGGGGTGTAGTGAAAGGGTAGATTGCAGCGCTGCAGCATGCAGTTCAATAGCTCTAACAATGTACGGGATCGACCACATTATCACCTGCTGGCATGAATTTTCCGCTCGCAAATATGCTGGAATGTTGTTTACCTGAAATATCTCAATTTGTTTCTATCAGTGTGTGTATTTGCAAATGTAAAATGAGTAGTTTCAGACCTAATTGTCTATTCTATTTGTACAAATATCCTTTGGTAGGAACAAAGGTTTGGCTTGTGTACCTTAAATAGATTGCAACCGTTATTTGTTTTTGATTTGACATTTGTTTCATAATTGGTATGCTGGAGGAGAAATGTGGAATGCAACTCTCCTTTGTACTGACTGATTACATGATTAAGTTGTTTAATTGACGTCAGTATCAGTTTTCACATCTGTCTACCTACTTTATGGGGCTATTTTGGGGGCTGCTTGCTAAAATGTTTTGAATATGTACGGTAATGCCTTTCTTTACAACGCACTGTGGAGTCAGCCCTGTGGACGGATTAGCCCTTTCTATTCACGCATGGCACTGCCCATTTTTAGTTGCAATTTTTCATGAGTTTCTCTCCACAGGTGTTGGCAAAGTTTTAGACAAAACAGCGCAGCTGTTTCTGAGGCTTGGAAATAAATGTTGTACATCTTAAAATATTCTGATAATCTTCAGGGTTAACATAGAATCAGTGTAGTCTAATTCCTCCAATAACTTGAACTCAAAATTTGGGAGGAGTTGGCCTACATAAGGGCATTAAATTCTAACATCATCACAGGAAGTATCATAATATATATTCTGAAGTAGAAGAAATGAAGGCTACACAGCCAAGGTTATTTCTAGCATTTCCTAGCATCTAGTTCTTGACTTTGTCAGCTTAATAGTTGCATGCCCACAAGTGAGTATATGTGCTTGTTGCCTCTCTGTGTTTACCGCTGATGTTCTTGTAGTGGATATTCATGAAATCGTATTGCTCAGTCGCTCTCTCACACTGAATATACAGTAGTACTGTATAGAGTATACAGTCCTGCTGTATACTACTGTAGTAGAATTAGCAGCAGTGATGATGTGTTGGTGAAAATTGTAGGAAGTAATGAGTGAATTCACAAAAAGTGAACACTGCGGGAGATCTAAAAGGCTGGAGGTGATCGCGGTCCTTTGACAGAGGAAGGGCAAACTGCCTGTGCCGCCGTTAATGTAATGCCTGCCCTAAGTGATGACAAATCTTTACTCTTGCTGAGGTGCACACTTAGGAAGGTGTATTTGTAATTATGCTGCAATTGCTCCAGTGAAGAAAAAGCTTAGACATAGCACTGCTCCACCTCAGAATTCAAATGGAAACACTAAGATACTGTCCACAAGGCTTGCAGAGTGCCCCCAAAAGCACTATGAATGAGAGATTTATATCGAATGCTGTTTACTTATTGATAATTCAAGGTCTTATGAACATGCCCTTCAAGCTTACTTGCAAAAACCTTACAAATTTACTGAGGCTCATGATGCAGAGCAAATTAAAAAAAAAAAATTCCCACCAGATGCCAGTGAGGCACTGAGTGCCAGAAAACGTGAACTGGTCTGAGCCTGAAATTCCTTAAGACTGCAATGCCTCTGAGCCAGTGTGCAGAGGGTGGTTACTTTCCATGGCCCTTAGGCTGCAAACAGTTTTGGACAAACCCGACGTAAGCCCATGTGGATAGTCTTCCCATTTTGGTGTTGGTGTTTATGTGCTTGAAACTGGGCACGTTCCTACTGCATGCTGATTCAGCCTGAGAAGACTAGGTAATCCAGTGACTCCACAGAAAAAGCTGAGGAGAAGTTATTTAGAACCTACTCTTTTTTTCTTTTCTTCTTTTCTTTTTAAAATAATTCTATAGGCAGAAAGATGGTATGATATGTCAAAAAAAAAAAAAAAGATACTGTTCTGACTACAGCACTTCACCAACATTGTACAATTTTATCTTCCAGGCCAATAGTCAACCAAATCTGTTTCATAGGCAATAGGTAAACTAAGTGTGTCTGTCTGCAGCAGTTGAGAGGGTATGAACCTCCACACTTCCTGTGAAAGAAATCTGTTGTAGGTTATGTTCTCTGTGGCGCTGAAGAAATAATTCATTGCAAGTAATCTGTTAATCATGAGTAGACCCTGACTCACTCGCATGTAACAGTCCAAGAGATTACTTCACTGTCAAAGTATAAATTTTCATTGCAAACTCTGATGTTTTGTATTAGACACATATTTGAGAAAGACATGAACAGAAGTTTAATGTTTTGTGGCACATCACCTTTGCGTGTGATATCACAGCTAGAATACTATAGCTTGTCATAACATTTATTTGGCATGCATAGAAATAGATCAGCAAAGATGAGAGGTAAACAGAAGTTAAGTAAAAGTTAACAGTTGATGGGTGAGACTGCTGAAGCCAATGGGAGTTTTGTGGTAGCTTAGATTTAAAATTCTGCATATGTTGTTGTAAGACTCTTAGGCCACGTCCAGAATCAAGATGAGGAGAGGCTTCATTAATAGGCTCAACTCATGCAGGAAGGAAAGGGTCAATAGCACTGGGAGTCTGCTGTATCATTCATTGTGTAGTGGAGCAGGCCTTCAGCAAACAAGAGTCTTTCTGAATGGATTAGTTTACCCTACTAGTCCTTTTCCTACCCCTCCATCCACAAAATAACTTGTTTGTTTGGATTCCAGTGTGATGCAGAAAATAGAGCCAGTGGTTGAAATTGGCCCCTCCCACTCACCCCTGCCTCCCTCCCCAAATCCTCTCTGCTTTTTGTGATTACATTTGGGCTCATTACTAACCAAAAAGCACCCCTTTAAAGTCACCTCTAGAGATGGTCAACATCTTTCACATACTGTTAAGTGATGAAATTAAAAAAATAAAACCACAATTTTTTTCTTCTCTATTTTTCCTTGCTTCATTTTCTGATGATGGTACCAGAAGGAGCTTTTGTCTCAATTTACAATCCATTAATCTGAAGCAAAGACAATTTGCTCTCAGAACACAACTGAAAATCTGTTTCTTTTTACTACTCAGTTTGTGATAGGTTTATTGAACAAATTTGCTGTGATAGGCAGATCAGGTTAGAAAGGGGAATGGTCTTTTCAGGCTGTAAAGCGTTGCATCTAGGAGTGTAACTGTATTAGAGCTGCACTGAAAGGATTTGTCACTATTTATGGGACTTCTTATGCAAAGTATTACGCTGTATTATTGTTATTTCGTAACTTGAGCTCCTAACAAATTTCATAATCTCAGCTCCTTAAAAATGTATTTTCCCGTATAAAAATGCTGGAGTGCATGTTGTACTAGGAGGAAGAAGATATTAATGTATTTTGTAGCGTTGTGTAAGTGTGAATTTGGTGAGTAGTCTAGAATGAAGACTAAACTCATTCTCTATTGAAGCAGCTGTTGCTCTTACATATAAGATGTCCAGACTAGCCGCTTCTAATAATAACTAAAGCAAGCCTGGATACTCTTACTACTGTCCTTGCATTGCGATATTCTCTCTGTGAAGCCACGTTGCTTACCTCAGTACTTTCTTCTGCCCTTCTCCACCCTGATACATTTATATACTCTACTTATACTTCCTTGGAGGAGGCATTGTCAGGTATGCAAATATGAAAATTGCTTTAAAGATGCAGGTTGCAGCTACTTACATAGCTGCAATTAGTAGGGCAGTATAATGTTCACAGAGGTGTCATGCCTGATGCAGCACTGGCACCTGCTGCAGAACGTGCAGCCCTTAGAAAGTGAATCAGGCAGTTGCCCTACACTGCGATTGGATTTCTGCTTTGTGCTGGGGTTACACAACAAAATGGCTCAGACTGAGCTGAGAAGCTTCTTCATATCTGTATTTTGATCCTTGCTAAGCTATATATATTTAAAAGATTTGAGGTTCTGTTCAGGTGTGTGCCTTGAGTCACACTGCTCATGAGGTTTCCTGCAGCACAGCGACTGGTTGGCAGGGATCCCCTGGTTGGGGGGGTTTATGCACCTGGAATAAGTCCAGTCTGAGTGAATCATAGCTGTGACCTAGCAGGTTCTTTCCTGGCTCGGTCAATCTCTCTAGAGGTTACGGTTGCAAGAGAAGGCAGTGTACCAGCACTTCTGCTGTTCTATGTCTGCTCTTCTGTCCCATCTCTTTATAAAACTGCATTTTATACATAAAATATGCCCTCTGTGTAAAAAGGTGATTTAGTCCCTGTGTAAGTTCAGAAGAAAAACAATGGTGTAGGCCTTCTGCAGCTCAGTTTTGTAATAAAGCATATTATATTACATATGTTTTATTTTTAACAGAATGCCATTTCTTTAAAAAAATGTTGAAATTATCTTGTAGTGATTTATGACTGCAGAACGTGTATGCAATGCTGTAGCTGTTCATTAGCTACTTTACAGATTAGAGGTTCTAGCTTTTGTAAGGCTGAAAGTTATCCGGTAAGGCAGATGAAGCCATTCCTGTAAAATAAATCAATTCTGGAATCAAAGCAATGGCCAGAGAAATAAGCTCAAAAGAAAGGTATATATTATTTGCTGCATAGCCATAGCTAGAGACCCTGTTGTGATACATTCCATATATGCACATACATAGAATCAGTACCTAGCCCAGGGATTTGAGAGTTCAGAAAAGCAGACAAAATCGACAGGTTGTAGAAAGCAAGCAAAGGAAGTACTGTGCCATTTCGGAGATGCAGCTGCTGTACAGAGAGATGAAGTGATTTAACCATGATTTACACTAAGGTTTACTGGGAAGAAAGTCTGAATCTGCATCTCCCGAGACCAGTTTCTTGTCCATTAGAACTTTATTTGTTTTGGGGAGTATAATAGTATTGCGAAGCCATTCTGTTAGCTAATATTTGCTATTGAAACTTAAATATATCATTAAAACTGTGACATTAATTATATGAGCTTATTTTTTCTCATTTTGCAAACCTGAGTTGCTCGGTTATTTTATGAGAAGAACAGTTTTGCTAACTAGAGGATAAGAAAGTTATGCTATTTCATTCCTTTTTGTCAAGGCAATTATTTACAGCCTGTTAAAGGCTGTATTCTCCTAGCCCCAAAACTGTATGGCTGACACTGAAAATAGTGCTGAATTTCCTCTAAAGCTATATCCTGAATCTCAAAAAATGTTACTTACAGTGTTGCTATAGCACTTCAGCCTGGTTGCAGGGAAACTACAGATTTGTTACTGATGCCTGGATGCCAAAAGCATTGAGTGCTACTTTTAAGTCATAAACAGCCACCCTGATTCTAACCTCCGGTTGCCAGTTTTGTGCTCGTGAAGGGAGCATATAACTGGAGACTTTGTGTTAAAAGAACCTGAGGATGCCAATGCAGTTGGAAGCCCAGGAAGTAATACAAAGTACTTTCTCTAATTCAGGAATGATTTTTGAATTCTTCAAATTCTCAAGGACGACATTAATTTAAAACAAAACAAAGTTTTGAGGTAGATCCCCATTTCAGTTGTTTTTCATTTAAACATTGCTTTAAGCTGCTTTACTGTGATCAGTTCAGAGTGTTACTGGTAATTCAAGTGAGGAGGAAGAGGATTGAGACATGCTTGAAAAAATACAGCAACTGCTCCTTACCCACCACCTAATACTAAACCAGTAGCAAAGTACAGCCATGGTATAGTGCTTGCATGAGTAGGTGGTCTATTAAAAATCTGTCAAAATCATTATCTTCAAGCAAAACTGAAACACAGGTATGTGAAATAACCTTCCCAAGATCACCTTATACAGTATAGAGGAGAAAACAGAAATAGTCTTTCAAATATTTTCTCTTCCTGTCCAGTAGGATACCCTATGTAAATACAGCTGGTTTTGTTTTCCCTGAAGTTAACTATTTCTTCACAATAATTCATCAGACCCGCTCTTCATGGTGCTTTTTTTTTAGTGGAAAAACAGTGCAAACTAGTGCAATACTTCAGACCAATCTTTCTGAACGGGTTGACGATGATAGGTATAGACATGTATGAAATGAGTGCATTACCTATGAATTCATTTGCCCACTAGGGGACACTGGGACATTATATTTTTGTTCAAATGAAAGACATTTCAAAAACAATGAAGATGGAAAATCCTCTTGTTCTTGCTCTGAAATAAAATAAAAATCCTGCATATCTAATTTCTAATCCATGCAGCATGATGTGTAATATGTTTTTAAAAGTTTAATGAGTGGCAAGCTTCTGGGCTCGAATGCTAGATCTAAGACTTTTTAGCAAGTAGTTCTAACTGGTCCATGATATTACGGGTTTTGAATTGCAAAGATAATGGATCATATTTTTGGCATTTCCCACTCATTAAAAACCGTGTCAGAATGATGGATTAATATGTGGGCATTTTCTGTCCTTGCTATAATCTGTGTCAAAGGAATGAGGTATTGGAATTATAATACCTTTTGTATTTTATGAATTATGAGGGCAGGCTTTAGATCTTTGACTTCCTTAATTTTTTCATGGTGATTAGATAACCTGCTATTTTGCCCCTTTTGCAAGTGAGCAACACCAAATAAAAACATTTGTGTAAAAGCAAGAGCTAAGTTTAGAACGATAAACTAATATGAATGAGAGTAGGTTAATGGTGTGTAGTCTATGTAAAAAAGCCTTATGTACTTTCCATTAATATATTACATCTCACAGATATATGGTTACTGCCTTTTCCTCTTGTTGACTTTACTAGCAAAGAGCCTGTAATTTATGTAGCTAGGCTGTGAATTGAGCTGTGCTTTCAAGCAGGGAAGGAGGAGCCTTCCAGTGCCCCAAGAGACATTCTGTTGCATTATTTTACTCCCTTCCTTGGCAGGTCCTAAATATGGGGTTGGAGACTTGAATGCTTTCGCTACTGCTTAGCCTGTACAGCTCCTCTCAGGTGGGGTGCTCTAATGTACTGCAGTTATCAGATATACGCAAATCGTGAAGAGAGCTTATGACTTTGAAGTATCTCTCTAAACAAGTGCCTACGAAGATGAAGCACCATCTACGCATCCTTAAAGGTACAATTTAGATCCCAGCCTGAGAATCTAATCAATGAATTTATACCCTGTTTTGTTACTGGGTTGTCCAGTGGCTTTTTTCAATTTGTGAGCAGAAAAAGCACGATGAGTATTATCTGCATCATTCTTTGCCTATAGCTTATCCCGAATGACATACATACAAACACACATAGATATATACACATATACTTTGGTTTATTTAATAGATATGAGTGGCACATATGGCACAAATGATGATAGGGCCTAGATTATTATTTCAGCCTGGTTTTAGATTTCCTTTCTGTATTATTCTGCGTAAAATTCAGAGAAAAAAATACTGTAAGCCTGAGCATCACTGGTATAACAGGGGGAGAAAATTAGATATAAATGTACAAAAATCTTCAGTTCTGTACTTTGTACCTTTCACTTTCACTGTTTTAATACATACTAACATGCCAACTTTTTCCAACTTATTTTATCCTGGCTTTGTTTCCATTTGTTTCTTCTATACCATTCCAGACATGGCTCTTTAAATGAGATTTGTGGCAATTTTTAGCAATTCCGAGTCTGCTGTACTCAGTTGTTCCATCAGTGTCGTTATTTATAACCAGTGCATGACCAGAAGCCTGAGACGTAGTCATCTTCAGCCCTGAGCGTACCTGCATTGTAAAATGATGGAATTCATGTGTTTTTGAATTTAAAAAGGGTTGCATGGAGATCTTACCCATATCACATGCATATTAAAGGAAAGACTCCCATTTGTTTGTTAATATCAGGCTTTTTAAGGAAGCCACAAAAAATGGCAGAATGCAGACAAAAAGGTAAGGTCATTCTCTTGTCTTTCTGTGTGTCATACGTTTCTTAAGTCTTTTGGAGACTGCAATTAAGACTTAACCACTGAAGTACCCACATGCCTGTTACTCTGAAGGTGACTGTGGTGAAAAAGTTGAGCAGGTAAGATTGGCAGTGAAATTGGCTGTGATAATTCCTAGAATCCTAGAGCAGCCCAGGTTGGAAGGGACCTTGCAATATCATCTGGTCTAACCTTTCATGGGAAAGGGACCCTAGAGAGATAATCGATCACACTGTCCAGTCACATCTTGAAAACCTCCAGTGACAGGGACTCTACCACGTCCCTTGGGAGGTTGTTCCAGTGATTGATTGTTCTCACTGTAAAAAATTTCTTTCTTATGTCAAGATGAAAGTTAATACACCTTTTCCATAAGTTAAGGAACACGCAGTTCCTATTTTTGCAGTTACATAAAATCATAGAGAAATGCAGAAACTATACTGAGTTTGCATTTGCTCGGTGTTTTTTGCTTTATACTCATAAGCAGAGTATTATGTATATACTCATTTTCTGAAGAAAGGCCTACATGAATTTTCTGGGTGTTGCAAAAAAAGTTGAGTTTACATGTAATACCTTTTATGGATTATTCTGTTTCTAACGATACCATTTGGAAAATGATTACTTAAAACTTAAGTTTTAATTACTTAAAAAAAAAAAAAAAAGTGCTCTGCTCAGCATCGAGCCTCTCAAATGATTGAGCCTGTATCAGCAGCATTGTTTAAAAGTAGAAGTAGTGAATGAAATATTTGTCCATTTGAAAGTCAGTGACACAGTTGAGCAAAATCAGAATTTCATCACTTGCGGTTTTGAAAAGAAAATTCTGATAAAGACAGGCACTCCAGTGTTGCAAGAAGAGAGATATTCAAGGAAAAGATCCCTTTATCTAGACAGAAAATCTAAAGGAGGTTATACTTAGGAAAACCATGGCACGCCTGTGAGTAGATCCCTAGCACGCATGTCACATATTCATGAAAATCTGAAAAATCTTACTAAATGCTCCTCTGTTGTTGTCTTAGTCATAGGAGTTGAAGCTTTATCTTTGTTTTTCCCTTCTTGTGTCATTTTTGTGTTCCCATTTCTTTTCACAACCTAACCGTTTTTTCATATCTAGTGTACACATAACTCGCCTCACTCCTTTTTCCTGCAGGAAGTGTACCTCTGTCATTAAATTCACATTAAATGGCTTCATACCACTTACTTCATAGATTCTGCTTGCACTAAATGCTTCTTAAGAGTTCTTTTTCAGTGCTTCATTTTTGCGTAAAGTATCTTAAAAGTGTTTCCTAGGTTTCTTGTTCCCTCGTCGGTGGCTTCCTTCTTTAGAAGCACACAGGATAAAAAAGCTGAAGGACTTCTCTCCTGCACTTGCACTCTGGTGGGGATCCTGCTGGGAAAGGCAGGTCACATTCTTTCAGTCCTTGGTTTGACTTCATGCCTGTGAATGATAAATGGTCTGTGGTAGAGCTTTGGGCTTTGTGTGTGGAATAGATACACATTTAGTGTACTTATCTAGTGAAAGTACTAACCATATTCACACTCTATACATACTGATACTTGGCTATGTATGGGACGTGTCAAGTGAAAAATGTTGAGTGAGACTAGAAAGGCTGTCAGGAATGGAAATGCCACTGCTAAATAACTTGGAACAAAACCCATAGCTAGAATGCAGATGCTGTAGGTGCATTTAATCTCGTAAAACAAACAAAACCCCATAAAAGACGAGTAACTCCTGACAGCAATAGAAATGACAGGTCCTCAGAGAGAATAGGTCGGGTGTATGATAGCATCCCTTAAGAGAGAAACATTTCACTTTGTGACTCTTTGCATGCACAAATGAAAAAGAAAAGAAGTGGAATTTGAAAATTTTAGATAACAGTTCCTGAAGGTCTTCAAATAATCTCACTTCTCTCTGCGCATCGGTCTTCTACAGTGTTTATCTGCTTATGTGCTGGAGCTCATGCTTGGTAAATGGTGACATGTAAGCCTCATTGGTAGTCTGTTTCTACTCAGTTTGTATATAAAGATGACATTCATTTGAAAAATGTTGCATTTTACTGTATCTGTGATAGCATGCCGAAGTATATAAATAGGACTGTGTTTACTAGTTAAAAATACGTTTCACTTGAGGTACAGAATGTGATTTTGACAACTTTAATTAAGGAGAAAGGAGGAGATTCATGGAAGTAGGAAAAAGGCTATTATAGTATATTTGAGTAGAAATAAGCAAATAGAATACAAAAAGTACATAAAAATAATCCATTTCTATCTGAATTGAAAACACCTGCATGCTTCTTCATGATTCAGAACATTTATGCCAGAAGCTCTGTGTGTCCAGCAAAGAGGCAGGAGGATGGTTTGGAGACCGGGGCAGGCACTACATGAGGAGAGACAAAGAGAGCTGGGCTTCTCTAGCCTGCTGAAGGGAATGCAGACGGGAAAAGGACAGGAGGCAGCAGCCGCAGGTCGCAGTAAAGGACATTGCAATTGGCTAAAAGGAAAAAATTCTGTATCATGAGAGTGGTTAAGTCCCAGAAAAGATTAACAGATTACCCAGGGAGGCTGCTGAGTCTCCATCCATGGAGATTTTCAGACCTTGATGGAACGAAGCCCTGAGCAACCTGACCTGACTGAAGTTACCCTTGCGTTGAGCACGAGGCTGGACTAGAGACATTCTGAGGTCTCTTCCAACCTAAATTTTTCTGAGATTCAGTGATATTTTTTTCTGAGCTGATTGCAGGTATGCAGATTTTTTAGATGTTATGATTTATTCCTTTGTGTTCTCCCAATAGAAAGCCTTAATTAATAAACAAATGTTTATGTTAACATAGACACAGTTTGGTACAGAAAAATTAAGGTGGGTCTAGAAAACAACAGGTATTTTGAAACACGAGAAGTAAGGAAATACAAGTCAGAAAAGGCACTGTGTGGCCTTAGACAGGAGAGACCTTGAAGAAGAGAATAACCACGTGTTTGGCCTTTGAGCCTCTAGTTCATTAGTCTCTGAGTTTCAAAAGTGTGAGGAATAATAACATAGTGGTTTTTATAAGCAATCAATAATCTGTAGATTTAAGAAAATATGGGAAGTTTTAGGAGTCAATAATTTTATCAATGGCAAAAATGAATCTGACAGCTGAAATACTCCATGCTTGTGTTGTACATTATTAGAAACACATCTGAAAGGAAGAAAAATTAGGCTATTCCCTAGTAAGACATTAAACATCACCCAGAAAAAAAGGAAGAGAGAGTTCACTGTCACTCTACCTGTCTCAATTTGCAAGAAATAGTAGTTACTAGCAGCCTTTATACAATACTTCAGGCATGTGCTTTAAAAGATCTCAAGGTCTCGCTGGACAAGGAAAGAGTCTACAGTAACTAAGAATCCTTTTTAAGTCAGCTACCTTCCGAATCTATAGGAAAGATATTTGAAAAGAAATAAACAGTCTTTCTTGTTGTTTAACAAAACTCACAGTTTTTTCTGCACTCGTAAGTTAAATATAATACCACTGTAAGTTTGTGTTTGTAACAAAAGCTTCATCTGAGTGTATGAAAGCACCTTAACAATGTAAGTCACAAGGTTGAATGTGTGAATGCAGTTTATTCAAATACCTACAAACGATGGGTTCAGGCTCTGGCACATCATAAATACCTAACTATGAGTGACTGAGACATGACCCATATTTAGCTTCAAGTACATTATAGCCTTACTTCAGCTGCCTGATCTGAAGCCCATTCAATCAGTAACCAGACTTGTTGGGTTTAGATCAGGTTGTGTATCAAGAACAGCGGTAAAAGTTCGACTGCTGTGACCAAGTATAGGCACTGTAATAAGAATGACCTGAAGAACTGCCCCACAGATTTAATCAGTATCAGTAGGTTTTATTTGAGTAAGGATGACAAAATGTAGCTTTCCCAAATCATAACACAGCATATTTTTCCAGTATGGCATTTTCATTAAAAATTAAGTGTAGTATAAAAATGTCTGCAATGTATTTGATGCCTTTCTGGAGTACAAAGGACAGCATATTACAAAACAAAAACTCCTGAAGTATTTCACTTTTTATGCGGAAAAAATAAGTAGCTTAAAACACTGTAAAAGATGAGCTAAGTTCTCAGTTTGTGAAAGCATTGCTATACACAGAAGATAGAGAGAATATTATGAGAGCTTGATTTAATGCAGTCTATTAATTACTATTAATTATTTAAAATATTATAAAACTCCCCCATGAGCCCCTACCGAGATGCCGGCATGTCAAGCAAGCAATTAAAATACAATACAGTTAACCATAAAATAGAGAGCAAAAGGAAATAAAATATTAAAAGGCTAAACAAAATGGTGGTGTTAGCAAATCTTTATCACTTACTGAAATTCTAAATTCCCTGAAACTGAATCAACTACATTAGCTGATTTGTATTTCAACTCATAAAGTCCTATCTACTCCAAAAATCTTTCTTCATAAATGCCAAATATCTGTGCTCTTCTTTTAGATAAGTTTATGATCTTTACTATTGGAACTGACTAATTTATGTCAGGAAGAGAAAGCAATGGTCAAAAACCCAGCAATCTAAAGAACACTGAGTAAGATGGTCTTTTCTTGATTCTAGAAGATGTCATGGGAAGCAGAGTGAGGTGGCTGTTAGTTACAAGGTTTTTCGCTTTCACTGCCACCCAAAAAAAAGAACGATAATGCTGAAATTTTTAAAGGGAAGAATAAACATTAGTATATACACTCTCAAATTGTCAGAAAGTATTATAAATGATAAGCACAATAAAGGCCAGACTGTAAACATACAGCTATAGTGCTGTATTTTATACTATGAAAAAAGCCATAAATATTTTTCCTTTTTAAGTATTTTTTTTTTAGTATCTTCCAAATCCCTTATAGTCTAAAAATAGTACCATTTCTTTATGTTTTGTCTCTAAGCAGCATCACATCATGGCACTCATTAACTGTGCAGGACACCAAGGTGAATAAATGACAGATTTAATGAAAGGATTTGAGTGGTAGGCCACTCTCAAATATCATTGAGAAATAGTGAGACATGTATGACCCTGCCAACTGCTTCACAGGAGGCGTACAATATATTAAATCATAGAATCATAGAATGGTTTAGGTTGGAAAGGACCTTAAAGATCATCGAGTTCCAACCCCCCTGCCCTGGGCAGGGACACATCCCGCTAGACAAGGTTGCCCAAGGCCACGTCCAGCCTGGCCTTGAACACCTCCAGGGATGGGGCCTCAACAGCCTCTCTGAGCAACCTGTTCCAGTGCCTCACCACCCTTACAGTGAAAAACTTTAAGGCCGCAAAACTGAAGTGAAAAACTGAAGGCTGCAATAAGATCTCCCCAGAGCCTTCTCTTCTCCAGGTGGAACAGCCCCAACTCTCTCAGCCTCTCCTGATAGGAGAGGTGCTCCAGCCCTCGGATCATCCTCGTGGCTCTCCTCTGGACACGCTCCAACAGGTCCATGTCCTTCTTATGTTGAGGACTCCAGAGCTGGATGCAGTACTCCAGGTGGGGTCTCACCAGAGTGGAGTAGAGGGGCAGAATGCCCTCCCTTGACCTGCTGGCCACACTTCTTTTGGTGCAGCCCAGGATCCGGTTGGCCTTCTGGGCTGCGATTGCACGTTGCTGGCTCGTGCTGAGCTTCTGGTCAATCAGCACACCCAGGTCGAAATGTATCATATAATGTAACCATTCCAATTGGGGTAGACCTTTCACAGCTTACTGCTGACATACTCTTTCCTTGGAAACTGGAGTGGAAATTACAGCGTGAAACTGGGGAGCTTTCATCCTGTAAAGATTGCTGCTTTCTGGCGTCTATATCCATCAAGTCCTTCAGCAAAATTTATGTCTGGAAACCAGTTGGTTTGCCTCACCTAGATGCAAAATGCAGAACAGGAATCATTTTATCTTCTTGTTATTAAAGCTTTTGAAATTCTGTACTTATTGCAGTTGTGCCTACGTGGCACAGTGAGATGTCAAAAATTCCTTCCTGTAATTGATCTATAGAATTTTCCTTCCCTGTGTCACTGTAGCAAGAGCTACCATTTGCATACTAAAATGCTGAGAACTCTTGACTACTCTTTTTTTTACTGGAATTGAATCAGTAGAACTCTGCAACCCTGAAATTTCCCTCACGAGTAACACCTGTGGACCAGAAAGTGTCTGCCTTTGACTGTAGTGTCAAATGCTGAGGCCTGAAATTTTGACTCTTCCTGAAAATCCTCAATATATGATGTTACGTATTTGCCTCTTATTTAAGCCTTACCTAAGGCTGTGCTGCTTTGGCCCTTCTTACCTCAAGGGACCACTGTGATAGGCTTTCTTAAAGCACATCTAACAGATAAGGACTGTGAAGGGGAAATCATCCAGTGAAATATATTCCTTTTTAATATCCTACCTTCCCCTGTAATTAAAGGCAATTCTAAAATGCAACAGTTTAATACAAGATAAATGCTGTCTCTCCACTCAGTTGTTAAGCATAAAAAACCCTGCAACCATCTGTCACTTATGATTATTAGACATGTCAACGTGCCTTGTGCTGCAGTTCTTTGAAGTACTGTAGGTTATATATGTCAATTTATATTGTGTCATCCATTACCAAGTCAGTACATACATTTTGTACTTCACCGTGTCAAGGGAAAACTGTTTACTTTAATGGGCATCCCAACAACTGTTAAAAACACAACTGTACTATCAAATCATCAGTGCTTAACTGAAGCAAGAGATAAAACTCCAGAAATTTTCTTACTGATTACATTCTGGTAGATTTGTTTTGTTTGACTGGTTGGTTGGTTTTAATATTTAGGGTACCCACTTGGTAATTTTGATTATCATTGGATGTCATTTGGAAGAGCAGAAACTTGAGCATTTTTACACCTACACAAATGTCTGTCAAAATCCACTCCCAAAAAACATTCCAACATTTACAGAATGATTTGTAGAGTAGAAAAAAAATACTGACATACGCTACTCACTTAGGAAATTATTTCTGCTAAGCTCTAGTGATGGTATTTGCTCTCCCTGCCTCTCAGACTGCTCCTGCTGTGATTGTCCGTTGTATCCTTCCAGATACATCGATTTAGAAAGCCTTGGAATGGGATTGTGTTTTTCCCACTTATTTATGTTTTGTTCAGTGAAGTGAAGGTCTTGCTCAGCGATTGGTCCTAGATATTCTGCAGTACTAAAACACTAAGTTTTCTCCTCCCAAAGCCTAGTTCTTGAAGAAATAACCAAAGAAAGCATTTGAGAATATTTTTCTCAAGAAAAGATTGTGAACCTCTAGACCTTAGTAGCTCAAAATTCAGAAAGCAGGCAGGCTCAAACCTTCTGTTTTATGGGTGAGTGTAATCTTTTAAGAGCCCAAGGATCCTAAGTTTTGAACAGCTGGGATAGACATTTATTGCCAAGTATAATCAAGTCCTGACATAGTTTTTTTAGAACATTACAGCAAGGCCTTACTTTGAAACATCTTGTCAAAATATATTGCCTTCAATACTGAGAAGTCTTTGACTTTTTATACAATGTTATACTTGTAATAGTGTTACTTCTCTGAAATCATATGAGTACAGTAGCACTTACAGAATCCGATCTATTATGAAAGACACAGTGGTCATAATAGATTCAGTATTTTTGTACATGATAGGTATATAGATACTCAAAAGCCACTGTTTGATTAGTTTTATTCTACAACAACTTCCAAGGTATGTTTTATAAATATATATATATATATATATATATATATATATATATATATATATATATATATATATATATATATATATATATATATATATATATATATCTGCTTATTTCTGTCAGACCTTTTCTTGTTCTTCTGCATTCTATGAGTAGCTACATGGAACTCCTGCTGGACAAAAAGAGCAAAGAACACAAAATCCAACATTTTTGTTAATTCATAACTGTTTTCACTTAGTGTAGGGTTTTTTTGGTCATTTTAAGCTGCACTCTGTTTTTATGAATGTTTTTGTTTTCTACTGAGAAATGGATTTTATGGAGTTGTTATTTCTCAAGCACAGATTTGTTATATCCCAAGCATATATAGGTATGTCTGCTTTTAAGCCTAAGCTGTTTTTTTTAATTTTAAGCGGAAACACAATTTCAATAGCTAATAACTGACTATTTCTGTATTTAATCTCTTATTTCACTAGCTGAAAATGCAAGCATTTGTCCCCTTCAAGCAGTTCTTACCTTTGTTTTAGGTTGTTCTTTTTTACTGTTATTACTTTGAGCTGAATATCATAATTTTAATGCAGATGCATTAAGGTCATGAAGAATGAATTTGGTGACCATTAAGTCAGGTATAATTATGTCAACATATAATTGTTATGACTTTTGATCATTCAGGAAAGTCAGAAAAGTCCAACACCAAAAATAATCATAATAAAATTTCAGTACAATTCTGATAGAAAAGTATTATTTGTTTCATCATAGACTTTATAGGTACCTGTTGACATAATCATGACACATTTCTGCAACACACGATCAGATATACAATATTACTTTAGAAATCCGTTGAACACTATGAGACATTGGTTGGGAAGGAGCAGTTACGGCTTTGTATCTTTGGATGCAAAGATCCTTTTGAATTAGATGTATCTTCTATATATTTCTATTTCCAGTAAAATAAATAGTTTGTACTACTGGTGTATTAGGGGTGGTCTTTCCTTACCATTAGCCAGTAAAGAATGAAGAGATCTGTGTGGACTAAAAGGGCTCCTTATAGGCCTAGGCATCTCCTTTCTTTTCACCTGGAAAATTTGTCCCAGCAGTATTTGAATTTTTTACACAGTTATCGAGTATTTCAGTCTGCTCGATGTTTGAAAATGTGTACTGAACCTGTACAGATCAACTCCCCAGCGCATGCCCGAGAATGTCAGTTCTCCACCCAAGTATTGAACTGAGTGGGTTTTTTCTATATCCATTGTGTCTGCCTGGACAGCCAGCGTAACGGACCCCTAACGTGTCACTTAGTGCAGGGGTACACCTGTGTGGCATAGCGCTCCGACATGGCACTCAGAAGGGGCCCACAGAAGACAGTCACTGAATCGATGTAGCACTTCTTACACTGCAGGCGGTGAACTTCTGGTTTTTCTTGCCACAGGAGATGGTAGAGGCAGAGAATGTCAACAAGTTCAAAATAGGGTTAGACAAATCTGTGCACAATATATTTGCAAACAACTACTAAAGAAGAAAGGGAGAGGTGTACCTTCTACCACCCCTACTGCAATGACTGCTTCGTGGACAAAAACCAATGGGTCGCAGAAAGTAGCTAAGCTTATATGGTTTCAATAAGCAGCATCTGTTAGCGCTGCTGCTGCTAGAGGTAAGGCACCAAGCTAGACCGATGGCTGGATCCAGTAGTGCATCTCTCGTAAAGTGGGAGAGTAAGATAAGAAAATGCTCCTCTCTCTCATATGAAGAAAAGAACAGGGGTTTGTGAGATTTTACCCTACTGCTTTGGCTTCAGGGCGGCACAGGGCAGAAGATACAGTAAGGAAAGAACCTAGTCATCAAGGGGTAATGTTTTTAATCCTATATTAGAAAAGATCGACAAATTGAGAGGACTGAAGCTGCTGTTGCAAAGTCTCTGTGGAGCTTTAGAGACTGCAGAAACCTTAGTGCCTGGAAGATTAATGAGCTGCTGTTACCCTGTAGGTGAGAGGTCCCCTAGCAAGCAGCGAGAAATTGTCTGAGGATGGGTATCTCCTTCTCATTGGCCTTATTTTTCAGGATTAAAGGCACTAGGCACTGCATAGGAATAGCGAGGAATTAATGTAGCCCCCCCCAAGGTCATCATGCTGCAAAGAGGACATAAGAGAAATTGGGCCTCAGAAGAGCATATGAAGCACTCTTTAGGATACTGCAGCTGGACTATATCTGACGTCACAGGTGGAGCGATATGTTGTTTTCATTTTGAAAATTGCTGTAATAAGGTCTCAAAGCACTTACGAATACATCAGCAAAGAATATTGGGATGGGATAAGAGAATATGCGTATCACAGCCATATGCTGTCTAATCACAGGCAGAAAGGCTTTTAGGCAGACACTCCTTTTCTGCGAGAGAGGATTAGCAATATTTCTAACAGGTGCTTGCCTAATCTGTTCTTGCAGGTCTCTCCTGATGTGGGCTTCATAATCTCCCAGTCCATTCCTCTGTATCACTGTCACTACTGCTCGAAACGTTTATTTCCTCCTCTCTCAGTATTTGACTCAAATGTTCCTTATTCCTTTGAAGACTTTTTCTTACCATCAGCAGGTCTAAATTTATTACACTTTGCTATTGGCCTGTTATAACGCAGAGATAAGGAGCATTGGAATTTTTAAAAGACGTGACTTGAGAAAAGTTTTTTCAGCCTGTAGAGGCCACATGAAGAAATCAATATGAGTAAGAGGAAGTACTCACAATTTTTTTTCTAAGCTTGCTTGCCATGATGTATAAGACAATAGAATGTTTCCAGAGGTGATGAAGGAATAGAATAGGATAGAATAGACTATTTCAGTTGGAAGGGACCTACAATGACCATCTAGTCCCACTGCCTGACCACTTCAGGGCTGAGCAAACGCTACAGCATGTTATTACCATCGTCCAGACGCCTCTTAAACACTGACAGGCCTGGGGCATCGACCACCTCTCTAGAAAGCCTTGTTCCGGTGGTTGTCCACCCTCTGGGTAAAGAAACATTTCCCAATGGCCAGTCTGAACCTCCCCTGGTGCAGCTTTGAGCCATTCCCATGTGTCCTGCCACCAGATCCCAGGAGAAGAACTCAGCACCCCCCTCTCCTCGTCCCCTCCTCAGGGAGCTGCAGAGAGCCGTGAGGTCGCCCTCAGCCTCCTTTTCTCCAAACGCGGCAAACCCAGAGAGGGCTCTGAGAGCCACTCCTCAGAGGAAGTGATGTTCTTGCAAATTTTGTTAACGCTTTAAAAACCTCTGTAAAACTAGAAGGTCCAGAATATTTCAGATTCAAAACGTGAAAAGTTTCTGTTATATCTAAACAGCAACATGATGTGGAAATAAGAGAAAATTAGTTACATACATAGATTTGTTACTTTTCCGTAAGAACACAGATGAAAGGGTCCCACTGTACTAAGCCTAAATTAGAAGCATGGATCTGTGGATTTTTTAATGGTCCCTTTAAACACTCACTAATTTTTGTTAATGAATATGGAAATTTGCCTGATTGATCACTAATTACAAATGAACTACACTATTAGATTAGTGATGGTATTTCTTGGACAAAGGAAATTGAATTCTCAAGGTTAGTTTTCTTACAGTAAGCCAAATATTCCCTGGCATTCTGCAGCACCATTTGCATTTCAATTAGATTGTGGCTCTGTGCCACTAGTTCCCATACCTTGTTTGCAGTGTACTCATCCATTGACTGAAAAATGAAAGAGCACTCATTTTTTATTCTAAAAGTTGGTTTCCTACGTGTAGTTTTGTTGTAGTTTAAGTACAAAATCAGATGCTACAGTTCTATCTCTAATTTTAAAGGGACAAATCCAACACCTTTGAAAGCTTAGTACTGCACATAATTTGCAATGCACATATGTTATTAATACCTCTTAAGAAAGCTAGTGATGATACTGGCAAATTCATTGCAAGTTCCACTCATCTAAAAGGAGAAGAAACTGACTTAAATTTCCAGAAGAAGCAAACTTTCAAACTTTGTACTTCAGTGGCGTCTTCAGCCTGAATGTTGCACTTCACTGCTTCTTCATTAGCAGGAGCAACTGCTTTTTTTAATTAATATATAAATAAATAAACAAACAAACATGTCATAGTTATGTGTTCCATAGTACCTGGAATTCTCTTTTTCATTGGTTTGCCGCATCCATTTCTCTAAGCAGTTTTTACACTAAAAAGCAGTACAGAATAACACGTTTAGTTCTGATGAAGGATAGATACAATGAATAGAGGTTACCTGTATTTTAATTTTTTTTATTTGCTATCCTGAATTGGCCGTGCCATGTAAAGTCAAGTCTTCTTTTGGCAATTTCTGGGTTTTTAAAAGTCCTTTTGGCTGACACCTTACCTCAAAGACATATAAATGAAAATTGGTAAGGCGGACTCCCTATTTGCATGCAGTCTCTGTCCTTCTTGTCTTTCCTCTTGCAGAACTAAGATGTCTAAAGATTGAATGATTTAACGTCCTCTCCAGTTCTGAACTGAGTAATGTGCAGTGGGCTAAATCAAGATCATTGATCTAGTACAGAAATATGGTGACCTTTGACAAAAACAATAGAAGCTAACAGAATTATCACTCTCCAAAATTTCTCTTTTTGTTAAGCTGAATGAATATGAAATTTTATATTATGTACCTTTAGAATGACGCTGTAGACTGGGAGTGGGGGTTGGCACCTGTCACCTAAAACAATAGGTAGGAAATAAATGCATTCAAATTACCATTGTACAGATTAGGCAATGTCAAAGACAATGCCATCACTCTATTGTTAGTATTAAGAGCACATGAAAGACAAATCCAATGAGACATTGTGCATAGAGTTCTCAAAAGTGACTGTAAAGAGCAGGAGAGAATTTAGCGTCAGCATGTTTTAGTGCTGATATCAAGTACTTTCCATCTCAGGCTCTACCTGATGAATGTTCAGTGAGTCCCATTGTTACATGTTAACGCTTTCTTTTCTTTTCCTGCATTTTAATTTGCCGATTGTTACTGTATTGTATTAAGTTCCATTGTCATTAATTTGAAGTGATAGGCTGCTTTCAGCACTGCCTTAACCACAGCTAGACCAACTGTGGTTACGTTCTCGTTAGATCTCAAACTAAGCAGGTCCATGTGAATCATCTTTTTGATGAGAAACCTTCCAAATAAACTTCTTGTCGCAGCAATGTGGGTGAGTCGTGACTCAATAGACAGAACTGTGGGGTACAAGTCAAAATTTAAGTTTCCTCACCTTAATTGCTCTGTGTTGGTGAAGACGTTGACTTTCATATGTGAAGAAAAATAATTTCCACTTAGAATAATTTAAGAACGAATAAACAAATCTGAGGCTCTTGTGTGTGTATGTGCAAATGCAGCATATTTATCACAGTTTGCAGTAGCTTGTTTACTGGTTTGTTTTATGTTCCCTTCCTAATGTCATCAGAGTGCTCCTGGGGAAAAACCTGAAACAGCAAACATCAAACTGACAATAGGCAGGATAAGTATTCCCAGACCTTGCATCATCTGAAACAACCACAATAAATAATTAAGTGCAGCCATAGCATCAAGCAAATGTTTGACCAAGAAGTGATGTCTCACACTGCATTTTAAATGTCAGCGAAGTCAGGTTCTGGTGAACAACTGCATGGAGCAAATTTAACAGCAAGGAACCTGAAAACGTCCCATTTCTGTACCAAGTGGCAATACGAGTTAGTATCACTGAAGCACAGATGTTCTCATGGGACATCAGTTGGCTGTGATCATCCACGTGGAGATTCTGTATGCATGGGACCGTGAGGCCCCAATGGAACCGTGTTAAAAGCCATAGCTTCTTTTCAGACCTCTCTTTAAGGAAACCGCAATGTCAAAGCTATATAAAAAGAAACTTCAGGCGCCTCTGAGCAGTCACTCTTCCTGTCCCTCTGTCTCCGCATACAAGCATGCTCGTTCAAGTCTTTTCACGGTCTCATCTGTGTCCCAGGGCCTATGGAGCGGGCTTGGTGACGCCTTGCAGAAAGACTATCATTTTGAGGGAATGCTATGAACTATGGATTCCCCATTTTCAGCTGTTCCGGAGACTAAGAGGTAGTTTCATGCAGTTGGTAATGCTTTGGGCCCCATCTTTTCTATGTTGTTGTTCTTCCTTTTGCCAGTCCAAACAGTTGATGCTAATGGATGTCGGAGGCAGTCTACCTCACTAATAGTGCTGCTAGTAGATCCCCAAGTAATACTTTTTCAGAATCAATAAACATTAGACATTCTTTTGTTTAGTCTCTGGAGAAACATTACTGGTATGAATTGTAAGAATATTATGCTGTTTCAGTACCTTAAAAGAACATATAGTATTCTTCAGCATAGTCTTTGAGATAGGCACTTAAGTCCTCAAGTGGGGGTAGACGGGCATCCAGGTACTCACTTTGAGAACGAAGAAGCTGAACCTCACCCATTGACTGCATGCAGAAGAAGGTTGCAGTACTCTTAAAATACATTTTAAAAATGACAGCTGCTTCTGGGATTTTAATTTGTTCAAGGAGATCACTTCAATTATGAAGTGAATATTCTATTACAGTTTAAAGCTACACTAATGTCTTTAAGTCTTTTTCAGTTTAAAGCTGTTGTCACAAGGGGATTTAAAACAAGGCTTTCTGCTTTGATGGGCTTGACTCAGATACAGATACAGATCTTTGACTGTGAAGATGCATAAAGGCCTAGTTAGATTGCTTGGATAGACAAGCAAATTCTTGGCTACTGTAAATCAGCACAGCTTTATTGAAGTCAGTAGAGCTATACGGAACCTCCTATGGACTGGAATCTCCTACTGTTCCAGTTTGCAGTATGCATTTATCTTTTGGAGCTTCTTCATTGTGTGCTTCCAGCTGTATCTTTTAAAAAAAAATAAAAAATCCATAGGATGCCATTGATACACCAGCTTTGAGACTCATGAAATGAGTGTGTATTTTAACAAAGAATAGATAAATGAAAAAAGATGAAAAGCAAACATTATTTTAATACCTTTATAAGGTACAAAGAAGGAAGTGGTCTTTTCATCTCACAAATTTGCAGTAGACATTAGGACACTACAGGAAACCCCAAGGAATTTGTATCGAACCTTGGAATGCTGCAGTGAATCTGTTCCTGCTGCAGGTGAATGCTGTTCTTTCAGGGTATTTTTCTGTTCCTGTGTTAGTTATGTCAGAAAAGTCCTGGAATCTGTCTTGGACGCTTTACTGTAATATTACCTGAGAACAGACAGCTCTGCTCTCTTGATGTGGTATTTAAGGAACAACTTTGTGATATGTCTTAGAGTTTTACTGCTTTAGATGTTTAGCCTTCAAGGATTCCCTGGCAGGCAAACAGTAGTTGAAATAGTTTTATGACTAAGCTTGGGTACATAGGATTCTTGGTGAAATTACAAATTTAGGATCCATTGGTGCATATCTTAAATAAGGTTACCTTTGTCAGTCAGCATATTACACTGTAAGAACAGTTTATTAGGTGAAATGTAAGTAGTACAGAGATCTACTGCTGTATCATCCCATATTGGGGTGTTTCCATCTTTAGCAATGTGTGTTTGTACTAAACTCAAGAATGATGGGTAGCTGATTATTACTACATGAGAGTCTTAATATTTCGTTATCAATACTAATAATAAAAAGGCACTCTAGATGTTACTTTGCCTGCTGGTGTGGATTTCGCCCTAAGGATACATTGAAAATGTTATTGTCTAAACTACTTTTGTAAGATTTACCTTATTGTGCTTAAAATATGTATTGGTGGCTGTAACTTATGCATGGGTTATGGTCAGTGACAATTACAAGTAAAAAATACGTATTTTGGGGGAGAAGTGGTTACCTTCCCCAAACATCTTTAAGTAATCAGTGGATTATTACTATATTAGCTTATGTGTCTGTGTGCCCAGGAGGTCAGACTCTACCTAGATGTGGAAGGTCTCCTTTTAATATGGAGTTACTCCCTTTTTTTTAACCAACAAAATTATAAGAATTTTAAAAGCAAATTATCCAGATGATGATTGGGTTCAGTTATCTCTTTACAGATTTTACGGAGAAATCTGTTTTATACAAAATTTGCTCTTTATGACACGTAATGAGCAGTTGTTTATATATCTGAATGAGAAGAAATGGGTCTACAATATTTAATAATAATTTCTGTATTGTAATTATAATGTAAAATATAAAATTGTTCTTGACCCTTATCTTCTCTTGCTAGTCTTAGGACATCTATTCCTGAGCTAGTAATTAAACATTAAATGCCACATTTCAGAGGTCATGAACATGTACAGTGATTGCACTACTGTATTAATAGACTTCTAGAGATAGGTATTTTAAGTTTTACAGCAGGCATAGGAAAACTTATTCAAAGAATCAGCCAATTCAGTCTCTTACGCAGTAGTAAAACCTGAGATTTTCATATGCTTCTGCATTTTCTGCTTCTAAGGTGGTGTGCCAAGAGTCAAGTTGTAGAAGGATATTCTCACTCTTTAAAATAAGGATGAAACTGATAATTTACCCCCAAAAAATCCCCTTCGTGAAAACTTTAACTGAATTTTGCAAGTACATGTGCTTGAATAGTTCAAGATTTAAGCACAACCTTTTCCAGAAAGCAGTATGTATATTACTGTCTCAGTATGAATAAAACAGAATTAAATAGTTGGGTACCTCTTAAACTTTTAATGTTTCATGTATTTTTACTGATTACTACATAAACCTTCAGAGAGATGACAGCTGAATGCTTTTTATTTGTTACTACTTTTCATAAGCTTCTCCGTTAAGTTTTCTGTAAATATTACTGCAGTGTCTCTTAATTGCAACCACTGCATGGGCAATGATGGCTGAGGCAATTAATAAAATATATGCATAACTTGATACATTTCTGTGATTTCCACAACTTGGACCATGTTCCTCAGGGCCTGACATGCTCAGACAGTCTTCCTGAACTCCATTCCAGCTAGTGAAATATCCCTTAGCATAACATAATTGGTTCTGCAACATCCTGCCTGCCAGAATGACGGTCCTGGGAAATGATGGTGAGCCGGGACTTCCTCATGCTCTAGCAACTCCTGGAAGCCACAGGCTTCTATTCAGTCATGCTCTTCAAAATGGCATACAGCCAAAGAGTATGCATTCGTGTCCTTCCTCCCAGCATGCCCTCTGCCCCCAACTACAGCTGAGTATCTCTTCCATTATCGGTCATAAATGTCATTGATGATCTACTGCCGTTTCAGACAAAATCAGTGGCTGTCATGCCAAAGTCAGAAATAAACTTTGCTTTTATTATTGCTGCTGGCAATGGCAGGGGTGAGCGGTGGGAGTTATTCATGTGGAGTCTTCTCTCCTGGCCACTTATATCAGACTACATGACTACCCCAGGCTTATTTTCGCCCCCAGTCTTTCATAGCATGTGGACTTCTGCGTTTCTTGTCTAACAGTTACTGTAGGTCAAAGAGATGCTTTACTGATTTTTGAATCTTAACATGTTTGAGAAGATATTGGGATAATGCCATTTGGCATTTTGGAACATTAGTCTGTTCAGCACAGGAGAAGACTAATTTTTTTGTTTATCACCTTCACCAACTTGTGTCTTATTGCCAGTTTGGGAGCCATCCATCATCTATCTGACATGGTTATTCAGCAAGTCAGGACTGATAAATCTGAATTATCTGGTCTCACTTGTCGGCATGCATGTCATCCTTGAACAAATGCAAAATCAATTCCAAACCAAAGGGTATGCTCCTGCCAACTGTTAACTATTGACTGCAGAATAAGTTACGTGTTTCCTAGTGATTAGCAAATGTTGGCAAACTTCTTGACTCACTGCTTAGTTTGGGAATTAGGATCACGCATATACTTTGAGGAGGCAGTGGGGTAAAGCGTATAATGGCTCTTGTATTGTGTTCTGAAACATAATTTCTCAGCTAATGCCGTTTCTCTGCGTCCTTCTCCCCTTTTCCCCCGATGAAAAAAATGAAGTTATAAGTCCGCTTCATCGGGAAGTTCCTTTAAAGTACAAAATGGGCAGAGGAGGGAAAATAAACTAGAAATAACGACTGAGTGTTTCCCTGAGTGCGCGTCTGTGGGGCCCGGCCAGGCGCAGCCCTGCCTCAGCAAGCCGCCTCTCCACCAGCCAGCTCGCCTCCCACCGGCTCAGCAAGTGCGAGCCGCTTCCTTACTGGGTGGCAGCGACTCAGAGCTGAGGGCAGGGAGGATCGGCTTGTTAACATGAGCTGAAGCTAACCTTTTTGAGCCTGCACCAACAGGAACTTGAAGTGGTTTAAAATGCTTGCTGCGGCCAGGCGTGGGTTTCCGTTTCTCAGGGGGAACATGTGCTTAGTCTGCATTAAATCACCCCCAGTGCACACGCCACCTCTCCCACAAGGTCATCCAGAAGGGCTGGTTGTCTGCCGAGCCTAAACGCCTTGAGCATTTCCATTCATAAGGGAAGGAGACACACAGCTTATTTAGAAGCTGTTAACCTAATAGGCAGTTGGGCTGAGTTACAGAATGATTGTCAGGAGTAACTAAACTTACATACGTACCTGACAACACCTGAGGCTGTTGCTGTGCTTTCGTACCACCAGTTGTTGATGCAATTTAACGCGTAGAAAGCCCGAATCTCAGACTCGCTGTTAACTGCACGTTACTAAGCATGCAGACTGAATGCTGCTGTGCCAATGTTTTCGTAGCTCAGAAAATGTGTGAGAATAGGGCTTCTGAACCAGAACAGATCTAGCCGCATAGGTGAACTTCACCATGAATGTTTTTAGACGCACTCTTCTCAGGTATCTACATATCAAAGTAAAACCTCAAAAAATTTATCTCTGGATACCCTTGCCCCAGTGAGCCCGGCACCTCAAGTTAATTAAAAAAAAAACCAAACCAACCCAAACCCTAAGATAAATACTGGAGAATTGTTCTCTTGAAGTCTTAATGTTGACTCTTTTAATTAATTTGGGGAGATTTTTAATATAGAGAGACCATAAGACAAACATAAATTAAAAAATAACATCTACTGAAGTCTTTTTACAGGGAATTATTTTATGACTACTGTGTCTGGGTTTATAGCTTTAATTTGCTGAATAAACAAAAAAAGATAGTTCCTCTTCTCTGTTTTTTTGAAAACCCCTGGAGTTAAAAGCATGAATATAAGCATACATATATTTTCTTGTAACTGATCCTTATTGCAATCTAGAGAGCAATATCAAAATCCATTAGGTAGAGATAGCCAGCTATCTCCTGTAGCTGTGTCCAGCATAACAAATAATGTAATATGGGATGGAGAGTTTTAGTTTTATTCTTGAGCTTTAGAGATTTCCAAACATTAAAATTAAATTATATTTAAAAATGTTAAAACACCTACTAAATTCTCCTTCAATATCTTAAGATCAGGTTACCTTCATCAAATGAGAGATTTTGAGAGCAAAAACCCAAGAAGTTGATAGAACTTACTATGTTCGGTTTTAATACTTAATTAAATCTCTCACTGATTGACACTCAATGAGTGATTACAAATATTCACTCAAAATCTAATTCATAACTCAAAAATATGAATTTTTACAAGGTTTCTAAAAGTTTGTGATGGCAACTATAAAATAATGGCTCTGATATTGTCAGTCAGTGGATCTTCAGCGGCTCTCAAACAAGGGCTTATGGGTTTTTGCCTCTGTGTCTATGTACTAATTTTACTTACTCGTTTGTAACAGCAGACGTGCATCCAAACTGCAGGGCAGTATTTGCTTTAGTCACATCTGGACAGGATAGAGTACACGCAAAGCTAGTAAAGTATCAAGGGAGTATGCTTACACAATCTCAGAAGAAAAAGTTGTGTCTAAAATATAAACCCAGTTAAGAGAGTGGATGTTCTGAAGTCGGCAGACGTCCATCCTTAGCCTGCTCACCAGGCTGGTTGTTCGCAGCCATTTACTTCACCAGCATGAGCACTTCACTCGAGCCACACTTGCTTAGCAATTCTCCACATTTGATTGATTATGCAGAAAGTTTATGTGTTAATTTCTTATCATAATATATAATTTAGAGGACAATATTTCTTATTCTGCATGTTAGTTTTCATGCTATATCAAATAACTATTACGCAGATATTTTAATCCTCTAAAGCACTAGAAATTCTTTGCTAGCTTAAATGAATAGGTTAGTTCCTTGCCTTCTAATACAAAAATCTTTTATAGATTATTTCACTCTCATTAATTCTTCTTTTTGGCATGCTTATTAATAATAGGTCTAGCCTAACAATTTGTCTTCTTTGAGGTTAGTACATGAAAACATTCTCCTCTTATATGACAATACTCTTCTTTCTAGTGTTGTTTTCTTTTGTACCATTTATTGTTTCTTTAGGGCAACTCTGAAAGAGAACTAATTAAGCTTTTTTCAAGAGATTCTGAAAAATTAACTATTTTATGCAAGGGGGAAAAGCTTATCAACTCTCAGGTACTAAAAATTTGGATTTTGTTGTAGACTTCGCTTTCCTATTGAGTTTTGGTTTTGATATTTTATGCAATGGGTGCTTCCGAAAAGTACTTCATTGTTTTTACCATATTATGCTGTTTTGTACTGCATGATGGACAGTCCGTTCTTGTGAACCTTGCCCTATCTCCAGTTCACGTCCCCTAGACTTTATGGTGCTCTTTGGAACAATAAATCAGGATAAGAAAAAATAATAAAGATATAGAAAACATTGTACATTTAGTTCCAGTAAGGATATTTAAAAAAATAACATTTTTTCAGCATACCTATTTTTGACATTGATCTTGCTTAACTAATTCATCCGTTATTTTTTATGCTACTGTTAATATGTGAAAACTCTTTTTTGAACCTATAGCAATACATAATATTTCTTGAAAGAAGTTCCCAGATTGCAAGTCCAGTCTGGGACGAATTGTTTAACCAAGCCATGGAGACCATTGCATCTTCAGCATTGAGTTTGCAAGATTAGATAGGAGACTGCGGTAACTGCAAAGATGAAGAGCACTAGTTAAACTTGCCACTGGATGTCAGCTTATTAAGCAACTCCTAAAGTCTTTTTTTAAAGTGCATTCTCAGTTGGTCCTAACAGACTTTTCAGGCTTTTACAAATAGCCGAGAAGCACTGTATATGGTTGTTACTCACTGATGGTGTGATTCCATCAGAATTATGGAAGTTAAGTTCTCTTTTACGTGATCCTCAGACTTAATGTTTCACAGCCAAGTGCATAGCACGGGACTTTGCTAAACCTCTTTTTGGACCTATAAAACCATGGGGAAAATGAGTAGCTTGTGAACACACAACTCTACAATTACAGATGAGGGGCCAAGGAGACCGTTTTGCCCTCTGCTTCAAAGCTTTCAAACTCTGAGTTTCACACCCCATGTTAAGAGAATGAAGACTATCACATTGTGCCCTTTGGAATTTTTCTTTTTTTTTAAGACTTCAGTTGTGGCTTACTATTCAAAGATAGCATAGATATGTCCTTAGATCTGCTATATACATTGTATTACTAAAACCTAGGTAATTTCTTGCTTTCAGTATATACTGTAAAAACTAAAATCAGTTCTAGAAAATGATGAAATCAGCAATTGGCATGAAGTTACAAAACTGTAACAGAAAAGCTATTGCAGAACTCTTCAGCTTATTGTATTTGCAGCTCTTCGGCAGCCTGTCCACACTAAATTCCTGATGGTGCCAGGAATATCCAGCTATACTCTGTGCGGGAAAGCAGGACTCAGAATAGCTCTCCACCTGTTCCCGTATAAACAAGTCCTTCTCGCAACAGCAGAAAAGGAATATGGCTTTTCCTTAAGCAATGCATTTGAGAAGATTTTTTTTTTTAATTTATCTTTTCATAGAAAGATAAAGAGGGTCTGCTCCACTCCCCCCACCTCCCCCCCTCCCCCCACCACCAGAAAGGATTACTTTTCAGTAGTTCCTCCTGTTACCCAGAAAAGGAGAGGAAGAATCCATTGAAAACTGTCTGGCAGATTAAGGAAGGCAGTACAATATGGGGGTCACACTCCTTACATCTATTTATCTTCTTTCCCATTTCTTCATCAGCTTTATCAACAGGAGACACAATACTTCATATCTGTGAGATTGTGATCTTTTTGCATTCATGGAATATTTCAGTAAAATTAAATTTTACTTCAAACTGCCTCTGTATTAAAAAGTATGTATTTTTCAATGATTGAATCATAGCAAGCTTTGGTGGTAAGGTCATTAAAAACATACACATTCAGATAATACTACAGTTTACTATGTTGGTAGTATTAATGCAGCTGTACCACTGCGAAACAATAATTATGTTTCAAGGTACAGAAAAGTAGAAGGCTCACCTTTCATACCTCTTAGCTATCGTCAGATTTTCACTGTTTCCTTTCTTTTTTGTTCTGTTATTATGTAGTTCTTTGAATTGCCTAAGCAGTCAATGGGAGAACTACTTACCTGCTATCCACAGTTCTTGACATCAGCTAAACAATGCATGAAAGTGTTTTATAGAAAGAGATAGACAGGGGAAGAGATATGGAGAAACTAGAGATATAAAGTGACATTACACATTTTATGAAATTACAAAAGAAAACACGCTGAAAGTTAAAAACCTCCAACAGTAGCAGCATTTTCAGAAGACCATGTATCACAGTAAATAAGATAGTTCAGAGTCTTTTGGCAAAGGGAATAAGATTTTGTTATTGTTCTCTATTGGTAAATTATCCTTGAAAAAAATGAAAGATGCTCCCAGCGAAGAATAACTAATGATAAGAAAATTCAAGTAACTAATGCTTTGACAGTAGAATCCTATCCAAAGGAAAAGTTCATGACACAGTTATGGTGCATAAACATCTTTGAAAATTGCATGTTCCTGTTCTTTTCTCTGTAGTGAGAACTTATTAGTTCACTTTGTGTGTTGTTAAAATCTTCCTTACATAGGTTCCTTTCTAATAATTTATTATTATTATAATAATTTATTATTGTTACTGTTGTTATTGTTGTTGTTGTTGTTGCTATTGTTATTAGTATTAGGTATTCTGCTCTTGCAAAATTGTAACTTAGCACTGCACATTGGCAGTAATTGGAAAAAACACAGGACTGCTCATATTTGGGATAGGAATGACAGGATTTCAAGGAATTCAATTGATTCCACATTGCTTTTAAGCTCTTAAAGTAATCTGCTAATTTAGGGAGTTGATATTTTACCTTTATTTACCTGGTGAAAAGTTTCAATTCTCTTTCAGGTTGGCCAAATTGCGGCTGTTGGTGTGATTATTCACTCACTGAGGTAAGGTTGTACTATTCAGGCGTTAATCCCTGAATGTGACGTAGCGATCTAGCTAGATGTTCCAGTAATTTTAACAGTAACATTATTTTGCATGATCAAACTAAATTATACTTACAAGATATATGTAAATGGCAAATGATTTAGCATTATATTGAAGGCTTTTTGTGTCAGAATTCATAGAATTGCCAACAGAATATGGTATTCATGCAAATTTTCATTTCATTCGAAATATTGAATACAATGGACAAATATTGACACAAACACTTGTCAAAGATAATAAGGGATGTGACTGCTTACCTAAGGTCATAACTGGTGTTATAGGGGAAAAAATGTAATTTAATGGTGAGAAAAGAGCAGTAGGAACCAGAAGTCCTAAATTCTACATTGTCTTCCCGGTTGTGCTGCTGCCTTGCTGTGTGCCCTTTGGCCAGGAGCGGAGCTTCCTTCTTCCTTACCTCAGCTACTTTAAACAGCAAGTGTAACGCTCCTTACAACTCCCTTCCTCTCAGGGATGATGTGAATCTGAATTAATGCTTAAAAAGCATTTTAAGATCCTGTAACTGAGGCACCATGTAAGTGCAGGGTATTAATATTTTACTGAATAGAGTAATTCCTGAATTTTAAGCAGGGAACCCACTGTTAAACGGTATAGTTGGCATGAGCGTAAATACTAAATTGTTGCATCCAAATTAGACTTTAAATCATGTTTCCTCATGGAAAAGCTACCGTAGTAATATTCCATTTTCAGCTGGAATCTGCCTGGGTAGAATTTAATACAAAGTCATTTCTTAATATACTGATACGTCTTAAACTTCAACAATACAGACAGCGTTTTGTTAGGTTTTTATGTGACAGATACAGATGACAATCAAATTATTTTTGTAATGAGGCATCCAGAAATACACAGAACAGAGGGGCAACAAATGTTGCTTTGAATTAATATTTAAATCTCATTGTTTGAAACAGTCCTCTTGAAAGAAAATCATGACTGATTTTTAATAGCATGGAAGCCCCTAGAGTCCTTCAACTCTATCAGCTCTGTAGTGTCAGTCTCTTTTAATCAGTCCTTCTTTTATCACTAAGCCCTAGATGACAGCCTGAAGTTTCACCCTGAGGTGTAAAGCATCGAAATATATATGTGACTTATCTGACTTTGACTTTAAAAGAATTGTATGGAAACAGAAGGACGAACGCTGTCCTGCTTACATTCAGCTTTCTGGATGTCATTGAAAATAGAATTGGCAAAATGGAGAGACCTAAGAAGTAGGAAATAGCAATTTTCTACATAATGATATTTTATTTTACATTATAATTGTCAAAGTCAGTAGTCATATAAACCTCCACATCGATTTATAAAATCTTAACACTGATAAGAAGAGTCTAATTCACATAAAACCAAAGGCAGCATTCTCAGTTGATGTGAAGGGAACCCAAGTTTAATGACTCATATCACAATTTGACTTGTGAAAATTGAATGTCTTGTGGCAAATACCCCAGAGTTGCATCTCAACACAGATTTTTCTTGTTTTCTCTCTCGTATGGTATTACTTGAACTATGTTGCCTTTCCTCATTCAACCAAGTACTGTCTTTAATTGAAATTTTTTTAATGGTACCTTATAGAGTTCATAGAGAATTTGAAGACATCTCAGTATAAATCTATTGCTATGAACACAAAAAAAAGAGTAACAACCGAAGCAATTTGTTAGTTGTTGCAATGCAATGGATCTCTAGAGTGAATATACTTTCTTTGCCCATCTTCTTATATTTATCTCTACCTCTCTGTGTACTAAGATGGCTTTTTTAAATGTAATGAGGCCTGAATCTGGTGAAGTGAGAGAAAAATTCCACCTTTATAACTGAACCTTAGATCAGGTTTCAAGAGCAAACTCTGGTCCAATTGGTCTGCAAATCCTTTGAGTAGTAAACAGCTGTTGTGGCCAATACTAGTATGCAATTAATAGCTGTCTTGCAAAGCCCTTTTCTATCAGATTTAATGCTAATACCTAAAAATGTGACCCAGTAGTGATGGTTAGTGCTATTAACTTTGGCTTTCTTATGCTGTTTGCACTTTAAAGTGTTTACAGTCATGATAACAACTTCTATGTTCTTTTTGGTATGCGTTCAGAGGATGTCTATGGTTTTACCTTAATGTGGTCTGTGAATAACAGCCTACAACAGTTGAGACATTATATTTTTAATTTAATGGTTAGGTACAGTTTTGCTATCTTGAGACAATTACATTAATAAGTCCTGGGATATCTAGTTTCTGCTAATGAAAATACCAAAATCTAATCCAACATATCTGATAATTTTCAGTATCCTCTTCATCTTTGACATTTTGGGGGTTCTATTTTGTATTTTTTATGGTTTCAAACATGGTTAAAATGCCATAGAGGGCATTTTAATTTTCCAGTTTATATAAACCAAACAAAAATCCGTCACTTGATGGGATGGCCAATTAAAACAGCTGCCGCACTGGAACAAACAAAAGAAATTTCTGGATTCATAATGAAATGGCAGGAAGTAGAACAAAATCTCAGATTATGAACTGAGGATATTGACGTAATGGCTAATCCTAGCTTGGAGCTATCTACCTAATTTTTATTGAGGTCCCTTTATTAGGAAGCAGTTTTGGGCTACTCAAGAACTGCATATAATTTTCCTGGCTGGGAATTGCAATGGTCTGTTACAACTGCTTGTTTTGAAGATGGGAGAAGGGCAAGAAATACAGTGTCTTCTGGAGGAAGACATTGTGCATCTGAGAACTTAATAAACTTTATATAAAATGGACGTATTGTCTGTATCTGGAGTGGTCCTCCATTTGAGTGACATTGCTCCATATCAATAATTAAAAAACTCAAAACGGGAAAAACAGTAGTGGGTTCATCATCTGAAAATTCTGGCAGTGATATTATGAGCTTTTATGGACCTTTAGCTCCTTGAAAATCACCTCCTTTTGCATGTCATAAGTTCCTCTTTAAATAAGCAGTAAGTTAAAATGGATGGTAGTTGACTGCATGGGAAAGCTGTACGGGCACTTTGATGTGAAAGACCTTATTTCCCTAAGACGAGACACATTGTTCATAGTGTAATCTTACCTTAAAATTCTGTTGTGTTCTGAATGGAAACAAAAATAAATCTTGAGGCATGTCATCTCCTACAGTCCAAATCATCATAGCCCTCATGATGAGTAAACCTAGTGTTTGCTGGATGAAGCTGAACTAACAGAGATTGGATGTATGATCCAGCTGAGTGACAACAGTTGGTGAACAAAGTTGGGCTGATCCTCCTTAATTAAACGTGCTTTTCAAAACTACCTTAAAAACACTGTAGCCAACCCAAACTAGCTTTTTGTTCTTTTTAAGATACCACAACTGAAAATGCTAAAAAGATGCCCAAATTTTAATAAACTGAAGAGGGTGCCCATTTAGCAATCTTCTGACAAAGCTTCTTAGAACTTGTACCTTTTTGGTAAGAGGCCAAATCCAGCGTAATACAGCTACACAGCTTCCACTGACCTCTCACAGCTGATGTGTCTCACAGTAAGACAAACCTCTAGAATTACTTTACCAAAGCGGAGATATTTTTTTTTCTTAATTCTATTGGTGAATTGCAAACATGAAATATGAATGCAGTAATATATTTATGACAATCAATTATGCCTATATCAGGTGTGTTTTACACTAAGTGATGACTTTTGTTCTTCTGTGTAATAAAGAAAATGAAAACACTCGATGTATATGTAATCCAAATGTATTTGGGTGTATTACACTTGCCCAGCCAGAACGCTTGGAAAGCTGAAAAGTACCAGTAGAGGGAGCTCCTACCGCATTTTTTGGAAAAGATGTTTCTAACCTTGGGTGGACAAGCCATTTTGCAGTCGTTATGAAGACGCTGCCCGTTGTGATATGCTCTCTGACTCTTCAGCAGCATGTTTGAGGCAAACTACATAATAATGCAAAAGGAAAATGGCTTAATATCCATCTGGCTTGTCATCTTTTGTATATTATGGATGTATTGCAGGTTGCAGACCGCATATAGCATCATTGCTCTACTTCTCTTTTTTTCTTCTGGATCTCACATTGAACCTTTTCAGTCACCTCAAATGTCAAGCAAAGATTGAAAAAATCAATACTCCAAAAAAAATTTGGTGTGACATGGTAGAATTTAATTTGTCTAAGTGAAAGGGAAGGAGAACAAAACATTTTTTTTCCTCAATATCCCACGTCTTCTTGGTCAATAGGATATACTATTTGTTGGTCTCAAAGCCTAATACCAACTTTCCAATGTTTTTAAGAATCTTAAGGGTGTCATTTACTCATTTTCTCGCGTGCCTTTTCTAATAACAAAGAAAGCAGCTTGATGAGATGAAGCGCCAGTGACCTTCTCTGTGCGGAGTTCCTCAGAAACTTCTCTCCTGTGGTTTGATTACTTTGACAGAAGAAATTCATGGTCACTGTTAATAACGACAACTAGCAGTAGCATATGAAAAAAGCCTCTGGCGTTGCTGACAAAGGTCAGATAGCAGCACACGTTGCATTTCTGCTGCTGCGTTTAGTCATTTTCTATCACAAACCTAATTACATGCCTTGCACGTCTGAGCAGGCTCTATGACTCAACACTATGAACTGTTAGTAAAACAAAGGATGGTGCGGCTGTAGTTACAACTGAAATGGTGCATTTAACATACCGCTACATTCAGCTGTGATTTGCTGATAAATTTGCCCAATATTTTCAGCTGAGAGATCTGCCCAAAATGTAATCTCTTGCCTTAAAGCTTCTTTCTGCTTATTTCTCAATTCAAGGTGTTGCTTGAGTGGTCATGCAAATGTCCATCTTCATATATGGGGGAGGAAAACAACAGAATTTTTGTGTTTTCTTTTGTGTTAAAAGAAAATCCAGGCTTTAAAATATCTTGGAATGGTCATGCTTAGACTTTCCTTATATTATTTTTTAAAAATAAGTAAAATTTATACCAGGTAGTCTTGGTTCATTTTTCAAGATATTTAGGTAACTGGATACACACGTAAGTGCTTTGTAAGGTTTCTAGAATCATTGGAATTCCTTTCAGATTTTAAAGACTACATTTTTTGATGTGTAATGCTTTTAAAGTCCTAGGCTTAAGTTACTAACATGGCTAAGTGTCATTCTTAAAGTATTAAAACCCATATTTGGTTCATTGGTTGGTTAAAATTGAGTTTGCCTTCATGACTGGATTTACTGAGTGTCTCATGGTTAACTGGTGCACTGAATTCATGACTCTTATAAAGTGGGGCTCAGCCAGAAAGATGTGTTTAACCTGAAAGCTGTCTTTTTTATGCAATGGCTTAATAGATACACGAGGGTTTTTTTTAATAGAATCAATTTACTGAATGATCCTTAATTTCTTTCTCCACACAGCTTAGAATATTCATTATGAAACCTCTTACTGAAAAGATAAATGGCCAAAAATTTATTTTGCTAAACTAATGAGAAATATTAGCAAGTATTTCTTTTATTTTGTTCTTAATTATTTCCCTTGGGAAAATGAAGGAATCTTTAAAATCTGATGATTGTGAGTTGTATAATGTTTATAAATCATCAGAAGATTTTAAAATCTATTTGGTAATTGATAATGAAGTATTCAGTTACATCAAAAGTCTATATCCTTGAGGGAATTTGTAATGTGCCGTACATATTTGTTGTTACAACTTTTCAGGAAAGAATACATACCACTACTTAATTGTGTAAGTTAGTCTTTCCTCATTTGAAAATATTTTTCTGCATAGTTGTGTTCCAGATACCAATGAGGTGAAGTAAACCTTTGTTAGAGGCTCAGTCAGAAGTGTGTGTAATGCAGAAATGTTGATGGAAGTCTTCTGAGTATAGTCCAATTGAAAAAAAGTTTAATGATGGAAGAAACGCCAGCTTATGGATTGATACTATAATCTGAAAACGTATGATAAATGCTGTGTACTACTCCAAATATTATCATCTCTATGATGCAAATTATAACAGCTTTGAAGAAATGGTACATAATGCATATAAAATGGAGGCTTTGAACTGCCTGATGACTAACCTATTCCAAGGAACAAACGTGCAGTCCAGTAGCCACCAGCTTTTCCGGTAGCAGAGAAGCACAGCCGTCCGTGCCTTTAAAAAGCCCGAGAAGGCTGAGTGTTGATGGCCAGCTGCTGCACGTTACCTGGAGCCAGTGCATTATGTTCTGGGCCAGCTCCGCACAGTGATAGAAATATTTCACTGCAAATGTGCAATTTGGTTTTTAGAGAGAAAAGGAGGTGAATAATTATGCTTAGATTATGGGTATTTTTATGCTCCCTGTAGGTATATTGATGATAATCCCCTGGCCTGAGACATTTTATTCCATTCTTGAGTAAAGGCTTTCTTATTTTATCAAGGCTTTACCTGGAGCCAGCCTTAAGCACTAACAAGAAAAATGACTGCTTCAGGCTCTGATTTAGCCTTAGCAACTTAGCCCTGCGACTCAAAGGCACTTCGGTGTCGTGACACAGAGCTTTGCAACACCTAACTTTAGGCATCTGACCACCGTACCAAAACCCTTTTTGCTGAATACTGAGCTGAGACTACTTAAATGATCTACAGGCAGAATCTTGCACTTCAGGATGAGGTATATGCAGTTCAGCATGAACAGCAAAGAGACAGGCAAACCAGCAGGAAATTTCAAAAACCGGGAGGATGTTCGGTTTCTTCTGCCTTCTTTGGTTTTTCACCTAACTGAGACACCCAAGTTCATCGGAGGACACAGCCTTTTCCATCTCCCCTATATAAATCGTGCAGAAAGATAGACACATTGAGAAGGCAAATAAACCTCAAACGGAAGAGATCCCTCAGTGCTGACAGAGGAGGCAGTTCCTATCCACCTCCCTGCTGTCTCAGAGGCCTCCGATGTGTATGTAGGGTTCATGAAGATGGATTTGGTCTTTGTATCCACTAGACCCAAGTAGGTAACTTTCCTCAGTTGAAGTTCACAGCTCACAGTCTCTCATGGAGGTAGATACCTAATTCCCTTTAAAAAATAACAGAGGATTAACTGCTGCTCACAGGAGATAGGTCAGAGGCGATTCCTGTCTTCTTGTCCCTCCCTCTCTCCCTCCCAGCATTATCCAGTCTTTTGGAAATTAGAGCACTCAGTTACGAATATGGATTCAAGGGTTTGGGTTTGCACCTGTGAATGCAGTCCCCATTACACGGTTCTTGGGAGAGTTCCTTCAATCCCAGGCTACACAGCTTTGCTCACTCTTTTTTTCCCTTATTCAGATCGGCCCCTTTCATTCTGGTATGCGATGCAGAACAGCTCAGCAGACAGGAGGGAGGGAGAGCAACTCCTCTGCTGCAGAATAGCTTATAACTGTAAAAATTGACCATTTCCACTTCGAGGGACCGTAGGAACCTCTAACATTTGCCTTGAATATAGGTTTCAGTAAATGTAAAAATCAAACTGGTATGCCATATTTCTCGTTAATTCAATGAAACATCATGCATAGCACAGCCTCCTTTGAAGTTAATTGAAGAGACTTGGCCCTCATTCACTCTGGTTTAAGTTTTGGTTTGGCAATAAGACTTCAAACTGAATGAGTTGTGGCTGCTGTAGTTCTTATTTCATTTCTATGGAAAGTTCTTATTGTACCCACAAGCATATAATAAATGCTGAAGAAATGCCTCATTCCCAGCTCATATTTTGCTGACAGATAAGATAATTTGCACATGTATCAGTACTTTCTGTGGGTAAAGTTAGAATTCCTCAGCTTTGGCTTTTTCCCAGTTGATGTCATGAAACTGGCCTTAAAACCAAGCAGCAAAGTTATAACCAGGACGTATTTGCTGACAGTTTTAAGACATCTAATTGAGGACAAGAAGGTAATTGGGAGTAGTCAACGGGAATTTATGATGGGGAAGTCATGTTTGACCAGCATGATGGCCTTTGACAATGAAATGCCTGGCTCGGTGGATGAAGGGAGAGCGGTGGATGCTGTTTGTCTTGACTTTGGCAAGGTCTTTGCCACTGTCTCTCATAACATAATAGACCAACTGTTGAAAACACAGACTAGAGAAATAGACAGTGAGTGGATTGAAAATTGGCTGAACTGCCGGGCTTAAACAGGTTGTGATCAGTGACGCGAAGTCCAGCTGGAGGCTAATCATGAGTTATGTACCCCAGGTGTCAATATTGTGCCCAGCACTGTTCAACATTTTTCTTAATGACCTGGATGATGGGACTGAGTGCACCCTCAGCGATTTACAGGTGACACAAAATTGGGAGAACTGGTTGATATGCCAGGTGGATGTGCTAGCATTCAGAGGGACCTGAATGATTCAGATCAGAGAATCAAGCCGGCAGAACCTCATGAAGTTTAACAAAGGGCAATGCCAAGTCTTGAATTTGGGGAGCGAAAAGTTGGATGGAAAAGAAACCAACTGGAAAGCAGCTTTGTGAAGAAGGACCTGGGTGTCCTGGTGCACAAGTTGCACACGAGAAAGCAATATGCCCTTGTGACAAAAAAGGCCAGCAGGCAGCAGAGCTTCACCAGCAAGCTGAGGGATGTGGTCCTTCTTCTCTGCTCGGCACTGGTGAGACACACTTGCAGTGCTGTTTCCAATTATGGGTTCCCCAGTACAGACATGGACATACTGGAGCAAGTCCAGTGAAAGACCACAAAGATGATTAAAGGATTGGAGTGTCTGAGAAATGAGAAGAGGCTGAGACGTCTGGGACTGTTCAGCCTGGAGAAGAGAAGGCTCAGGGGATCTTATCAATGTACATAAATTGCTGATGGGTGAGGTAAAGAAGATAGATAGAGCCAGGCTTTTCTCAGCTGTAACCAGTAACAGCACAAGAGACAATGGACACACATTGAAATATAGAATATTCCATTTAAACATAAGGAAAAGGTATTTTATTGTAATGGGCAGGTTGCCTGGAGAGGATGTGGAGGCTTAGTCTGTGGAGATACTCAACACCCAACTGGAGATGGTCCAGGGCAACCTGCTGTAACTACTCCTACTTTGGGCGGAGGGTAGGGTTAGACAGTTCTTACAGGTCCCTTCCAGCCCTATCTGTTCTGTGGTTCTCTGATCTTTCTGTCTTCAGATTTTTGGATTGGCAAGCTTTCATAACTCCTTGCTATTGCACTTGTGTTTTGTGCAGACCAGCCTGAGAAATGGCACCGCAGTCCACATTGCTTCCATTTTAAAAAAGAAGTATGCGTGCTAAAGCACAACTTCCTTTTTTATAAGTCCTAAATTACCGGGTTTTGATTTTGATAGACAGTTTCGTGTTAGGTTCTTTGACAGGTTCATTCTGGTTCAGTCTGTATGTATATGGGTCCTTTCCTCATACACTGCTTTTTAATTTTGGTCTCTTTTGTGATTGCAGTGGCTAGCCTTTTTTCCCATATAAGCCCAGAAAATGTTTTGTAGACAATTTAATGTCTAGAAATTTTACCAATGTAAAATTCAGATAAACCAAAGGATATGGAAACTATTTACAGAAGAAACACATGCTGAATATATAGAAACAGTGTATTTGTTAAAAAAAAGGTCATGTTCAAAATTCCTTAAATGATAATAAATGATAAGTTTAAGACATTGAGATGTCTTAAACATTGAGACCAAAGGGAAAAAGGGTTGGAGTACGGGGAACATGTGCAATACCTTTGTCTACCAAAACAGCAAGAAAGCATTTTCAGTCACAGTACGAGTGAAGGTGTGTTACTTGTTATACTTAGAGTTTAAAAAAAAAAGTGAGAAATACAGCTTTTTTTCTTTTTCATGAAGCATAAAGAGTCCTAATTTGAAGCTGAAAGTTATTTTATTTTGGTATTGTTGAGAAATGATGAGTGAACAGAGGTTATATGGTGATACCCAGTAGGTTCATACATTTATGGAAGAACCCAAGGTTAAGTAAAGCCTGAAGAGAAAATTTGGGTAGGAGTACATATTGCAAGGTATGTACATTTATTCATAGATGAAATTCTGAAGAACACGATACATTTGACACTGTGATTCTAAAGGCGGAGGTTTGCTGAAGTTCTTCTTAAACTTGAAGTGAGTCTTAGGTCAGATAGACTGTTTGGGAGTAATAACAACACTAAACAAGGCTAAAAAAGTTACCCTGAAGGATTGAGTTCATCCGTGAAATTCATATATATTTATTTTTTTACTCAATAGCTAATATAAAAAGTGTGGGCAAACGTGTGGAGATCAGGTAGTTTATAGTCTAAATATTTCAGGCAAGCTTCTGTAATATAAGGTATGATTTTTTATGGCTAAGATAATAATGCCCTTTTCTTGCTGTATTTATAAATGAAAACAGTTCTGGCAACTACTCTACTCAGTTGGAAGGTTGCTGGCCTTTGTGTGGCATTTTCAGAATTTGACTCCAGCTCAAATCCCGCGAGAAGCTTCACTGGGTTTCTGGATCTCATTCTGAGCTCGGGCATGAGCTCTGGCACGATGCACCGCGTTGGAGCCTGAGAGGAACTCTGGGTGCAAAGAGCGGTGGAAGCCCAGCTACCCAAGGTGCTCCGAAATCAAACTGTCAGGTGTGAACGGAGCTTATGAATCTACACACCTAGGTGTATGCTGAACTGGAGTTTCCATCATCACGTATGTGTGTACTTTAAATTGCTTTGCTGGGTCTTGCCCCAGCTGTGACCATTTTCTGGGATATTTCACTCCTCAGGGAGCCTGCATGAATTCCTCAGAACGCGAGGCGATACGTGCATAGCCTTAACAGTTTGAGTTTAGTGAGCAATCAAGCATGGCCTGATGGAAGTTTTGCTGGTGTAAAGGAGAGCTCTATTGCAATATGAAAATAAGCCCAACGCTGGATCTCTGGAACTGTGTTTATGCGTCCTTGCAGAAGCAGAGTAAATATAACTCAAATCTTTTTTTTTTATTTTGATGGGAACCGGTATGCTGAACAGCATAAAGAATATACTGGGATGAATTCTGATTGATAATCAATGGATGCTCTAGTGAACTTATTACATGAAATCACAACAGACGACCTGACACTTCAATGCATACCCTTCCTTTTTGAAGTATTCTGCCTTACGGGCTAGCATTCTCCTTGTCTGCGCTTCATCCCCCGGGGGACTGGGAGATTGAATTTAATGGTTAGCTAAGCAAGGATGAGCTTCACTCTGCTCATGTTAAGTTAATCATTGTTCTCAATGAGAAAACTTATTTTGGAAGCGGTTATGCACCTTGTGTAGTCCAGTGACTGCAAATGTAATATGCAAAACCGAAATTGTTTTGAGACGTATAACTTCAATTAAGTGTAAAAGTCACTGATTAAGGATTTGCAGAGTCTTTGATGAGTTGACTTGAGATTTTGAATCACTTGAAATCACGAGACAAATTTAAGATTTCTTATGTAATAGATGCGTCTGCTTTTTATTTGGCATGATTTTAAGTGGCACAATTGTTTACGTGATAGATTTCTGATAGTTAAATATATTTAATCGTAATGAAGTGTAGGATGTAATGATTCATTCCTTGTGTGAATTCTGCTGGACCAGTGGGCCAGGCAGTGATATCACTGTGGACATGCTGACACAGACATAGGTGTCATCCTTTAATCAAAACCCAAACCTCAGTGATAAAGTTCTACCAAAGCTAACAGAAATACCAGTATTAACAGGTACTTTGGAGACAAGAAACGCAAGTAACTTAAAACTAAGGACAGAAGTGTTGCCACTGCTGAGCTAAGGCCTTGAGCAAACCCTTTGCCTTCCCTGTTTTTCAGCCATTACTCTGACCAGTGCTAACCTAATTCCACAGTGAAACGATTCAAATCACTAGTCAGATGCATGAGTTTTCTCGCTTTTCTTCTTCCTATTCTCTCCCCCCTCCAGCTGAGGAGGGGGAGTAAGCAAGTGGTTCTGTAGCTTAGCTCCTCACTGGGGGTCACCACACCACACCACACCACACCACACTACACCACACCACACCACACCACACCACCAGTAAGAAACAGGAATGAAGCAAAATAAAGTTTACTTTCCTACGGGTTTAAATGAGTCCAGGTTATTTCCTGAGTCAAGCTATATCAGTAACTGACACTTCCCAAAATGTAATTTTAGCAGACTCTAATAACGCATGGTTAAACCAGCAGTTACCCATTTAGTGTAACCTTTGCTGCTGGTAATTGAGAGTATGCATCGCTTAGACAGCTTTGAATTAGAATTAGTCATAGGGACCTTTCAAAGAAAACATGTAAAAAGCTTCATTCTGAGTCCAATTAGAGCTAAGGTCAGTCTTCTTTAGCCCATCTCATTAGTGCACTCTGGCAGCGAAACTTACTTCAAGTCTCCAAATATTTGATTCCTGGATATTTGTTTTGAATGGGTAAGTCAGCTAATAGGATAGGTGTCATCAAAATGTAAAAAGTTACTTAAACTAATTATCGCCTAAATAATATGTATATGTGTACATCGATTTTCCCCCTTGTATAACGGATCTAATCCTTCGTGAAGGCAGTCGTGTTTTGTCAGGTGCACGTACCCCCACTGCCCTTTACTCTAATGGGAGTTGATGCCTTACAGTTAAGCTTCGTGAGAATCCTGTTTCCAAAGGCAGAACATCTGAAATTAACTGGGAAAAATAAATGGGAAAAAAGTCAGACAAATATCCACACTTCCATAAAATACAGTAGCATTTGTATTCAGGATTACTACACATACACAACCATAAGTTTGACTTAAACCTTGTAAAATCTAACTTCACGTGTGGCTGTGTTATTGTAGCTGCATAACAGAAACTAACGCAGTAGCAGTTCATATTTGGTAAGGATACAGGGAGATAAAATGTGTTTCCCTTCCTAGGTATATCTAGAATATTTCCGGGTATTAAATTCATCACACACTTTGAATTCCAGAGAAGAATCTCTACAGCAGAGTGAGTAGCCAAGAGCAATTGCTTGCCTTGGAGCTGGTTCCCATCCTGTCCAGTCATGACCTACTGCATGCTCAGGGTGCAGCCTGGAACTGTCGGTAAACCCAAATTACCTAAAAATCAACTCGCTTTCAGATCCTTGGTCCCATCCCATCCTCAGCCCGGACATTTCCACCAAAAATGCATTTTCTTCCACAGATATCAAAAGGCTTGGACCCGTCCTAGATTGGATGTGAAAGTTCTTTCTTTAAAAGTTGTAACAGAAATCAGGTGGTTGTAATAACCCTTACTCCTAAAGTCACTTGAGGGTTTCCAGTCATCATAGGACATGTTTTCATTATGTTTATTAAAGGCATTTCAGGTGCAGGTCTGTTTTTTGTCTATTTGTTTTTTTGAAAAGACATAATTTCAGCAATTAGAGGGAAACATTTTGTGAGCAGCTTCTAATGAAAACTCCGAGGTAAAGCTTATAAGTCTTGTAAACTGGTAGTTTAATATGCATTAGAGTAAAAGCCTTCTGAGGAAGTGAGAAGTAGGTCCTGTTTGGCTGCTAATGCAATGGAAGAACAGTCAACCAGATTGTTCTAGGTGCTGTGTGCCCCTTTAAACACAGCTGTCCTTACAAAGAGGACAGTATAGGGAGGAGCGACTGGTAGAACAGATTTGTCTGAGGATCAGATCGAGCAGAGGTGACGGAACATGGTTCGGCTCTTCTACAAAAAATGCCTTTGCATTGAAGTTCCAAGCTTTCAGAATCTTGTCTTCTATCTTTACATCTCAGTTCAGGATTGGGTCTGCATTTCCTGTCCCTAGGCAAGCCAAATTACTGTTTCTAAGATGCAGGGCTGATATAATTATCTCCGAGTTAAATGAAGTTTCTCAAGCAGTCCTTTATTTGACTTTCTTATCTTTATCTTATTTCCTTTCTCACTCGTTTCATGTATAAAAATGACACGTTGTAAATTTTGATGGAGGAAGACACCCAAACCAGTTTCTAGCTAAGGGTCACAGCTGGAGTTATTTTTATGTGTATTTAGAGTTTTATCAGTAATTTTAACTCATTTCCTTTGTTTTTGTAGAAGGAAAACTGAAGAGAATACGTTAGTGGATATTAAAAAAGTAAAATACAATGAACCCCATATATCCAATTTAAGTGTCCCAGATATGAAAACTAGATAGATATGAAAAGCAAGAACTGCCTTTCATGAATGCTTCATGGCTCACGTAGTTCATTTCTGTGATTCGGGACGCAGCAAAACTGAGGTATGCCTTCCAGAAAGTATTACTGTTTTGGTAAAGCAGATGATTTTCCACGGATCATACTACTAATTGCAGTAAACTAGTCTGATATGTAATAACTCATAAATGTAAAACGATACTTAATCCAAGGGAAAATCTTGCTAACATGGTGACATTTCAAAGCAATTGCAGTTAAAAGGGAGAAAAGCCTTAAATGTGTAAGTGAAGAAGAGTCTAAATGACACAGTTTACAGAAATGAGGCATAATTATGAATCAGATGCTGATTAAGTAGTAACTAGAAATAAGTGTTTATAAATGTCTTTTTGAATGCTCTCTAATAATTCCTAAGAAAAGAAAGCGGTGGTGAAGACATAGATTAATTCAGATAAAATATTAGGTTAGAAATTGTTTTACTAAAGGAAGAAGGGACTGTTAAGACAAGTAATGACAGACAGAAATTGTAACTGTTGAGAGTAATGTATGTTGGGAGACTGCATGTACAGAAAAGAGGACAAAAGTTTTTACATAGGCTTGTAGATGGCAGCAGAGCTCATTTGTGGGCAGGCCTGTGGCTGTGCATGGAAGTCGTTAGGAAATGCCAGGGTTTGCACTCGTTGATCGTGATGTTACCTGCACTGGAATCAGAAAGGAGTATGAGAGGAATTGTGGCTCAGAGACGTTACTTTGTGGTTGTTTCTTCTTTGGTTACTTAGTGGTTGTTTTTTCTTCATTGTACAAGCAAGCTTTACAGTGGTTTTTCTGGTTTTTCTCATTGTAAATGCTAAGGGGAAAACCCCTAAATCGTATGCTTGGTGTTGGATTTTCCACAAAATCATAGCCTGTTTCCATATGCACAGTTTTCATTCCAGTCTCTCTAAGAAAATTCTTGAGTGTATTTTGAAAGAAAGAAATGCTGTGTTTTTCTTGAGTTAATTAGTAGACAGCTAAAGGACAGACTTTAAGCAAGATGCAACGTTATATGTCATACAGAGAGTATTTTTATTGTTTCTCTGAGGGGTAAAAATAATATTCTATTGAAGAGGCAAAAGTACCTCTTCACACTCAGTTATAGTTGCAAATGAACTAGTGAAACAAATATTAATTCTGAAGGTATTTAGAGTTGTAAACATGTTACCATTTTGCCCTTGAAAGGGGATACAGACCTTTGAATTCCATTTGGTCAGGAGTGGAGAGCATTGCAAGAATTTTGTATCATTCTTCAGTTTGAATTCTGTGTAGTATATGCACAAATTTTTCTTTTAAGAGATGTCAAACTTGCATGTCAGGTGGGTTGTTCAAGATTTATTAATAGAAATCAGTATAATATGTTACTGATATGAGTATAGTTTGGTGCTTACATATATTCATGAGCTTTGAAAGATCATAAGCAATCTTGCTTTAAGAAGTGTTAGCATGTTTGGCCAATTTCTCAGTGGCCAAAATGTCCTGTTCTGTATGTCTGGTCTATATCTTGAATATACCTCATCCTCAAGAGTATTTTGAACATACTGAATTCTATCAGGTGCTCCCTTTACCTTTTTTAACAAAGATACTGGACTATGAATACTGAACTACATGAATGCATGAGAAAAAATATAAGAATAATTTGTAATATTTTCATTTCTAGTGGAAATGAAAGTAAAAATAATCTACTATTGGATGTCATAGAGGCATGAAATAACGATTCTTTACTTGCATCCTCACTTTTTCTGTTTTTTATACCTAGATACTCTGTTGTTCTACTTTATATATATTTTATGTGTTCTGTTTTTCTATTTTCTATATATTCTATGTGTTCTGTTTTTCTATACCTATATATTAGGTAACAAAGAAAATCACTTGCCCTGTCTCTGGGCCTGTTATCCTAACTATTCAATTAAAATCATAATCACTGAGTTTTTAATGTCTTTCTTAAATCATTATCTAAAGCATACCGGGAAAGTACAAGCTGATCTTATTCAACCCGTACAAACTGTTGAAGTGAGAATTATACAATTATAAAGCCATTTGCTTCAATGATTTTAGGTTTAAATGTAGGATTCAAAATGCAAAAAAAAAAAAAAAAGTCTTATTAAGTATAAATGCATAAAAAAAAAAAGAGAAAACATTTTAGCATAACTACCATCTGACTCCAGTGTTCAAGGACATAAGAAATGCCTCACAGAAAAAGTTCTTTCAAGGGACTCTTGCTCTATTCTACACGATGTCAAGATTAATTAAGTTGACTGTACAGGCAAAATGCAACCTCCCCTATTCTTTGACTAACCTCTCCCAGCATGCCCCAGCCAAGTCATCACTATGACAACTAATCATTCCCAAATCCATCGGTACTGCAGTGACATGCATGATCCATCTTACGTTATTATTTATAATTAATCCCCATGGAAACATTAGTTATATTTATGCTACACAGAAGTTTGAGAATACAGGTATATTTGAAGCTGCATATGAGGGTGTCAGGAGAGATTCAGAATGCCCATAACATTTCCATGATACAGCATTATCATCTTTGTGTAAAACAATAGTGAACATGGGAAGGTTGATATTGGAACTCTGAATAAAATACAGAACAAACTACGACACAGTGTGAATTATGGGAAAACAGATGTAATATGGTCCCCACACTGAAACATCCCTGGCAACTGCACCGCTTCTTGTGAGGCTGAAATTTGCTGAACAGTCTATGATTCTGATCACCTAGAAATTATAATATACAGTCAGCTATAAATGCATATAGCCCCTATTAGATTGCCTTCTAATAATAAAATTTGGAAGCAGCAAACCCAGAAATGGCTGAAATGAGTTTCACGTCACTTCTTGCCTTAATCCTCCTGGAAAAAAGGCATTTTGGTTACTCAAAATTGCCAAGAATGTCTCACTTAGGCTGTTCGTTACTAAAAATCTCATAAATCCCTTCTGTAGAGGGGACTAGTAATAACTGGACTATCTTTCAGTATTTTCCCCAATCAGCTGGTAGCAATCTTTGGTTCTGTCTTGTAGAGGCCAATATTGAGCCACTTAGTCTTCCTTCCGGATTGCTGTAGTGTTCCACCATGAGTCTTAAAAAGCAGCTCTGAAGTCTGATTTGCCACAGAAGGTGACTGTCCGCTGTGAGTGAATGTGAGTCTGCAGGTGGCCGGCAAGGTACGGTAGGAATGGCCATGGCTTTTCTGTGCTTCAGCGTTTAAATGTTCAAATATTCTGGCAATGGGGGTGAGGGGAGGGATGTCCATTTAGTACAACTCTGCTTATATGTCTGTTGTGGCACTCTTCTGTGACGGTGCACTTGTTTCATTTCTGTGGCACTTCTTGGGAATTTGCCACAGCCCAAGGCTTTGGTTTGCTTTGCTTGCTTTGTATCTTCAGGGTGTTTGCGTGAGTGTGGACGGTTTCTGGGTAGCCGCAGTGGTTAATCAGCGTGTCAGAGAAGTAGCAGGTGATCATACCTGCTGCTTATGCCTTCCTATTATACGCGTCTTAAACTAATTGGTCATTATATGCAGTTGGTGTAGTGAGCCCACATGCCATAGAAGCAATGGTATGAAAATAGCAAACAAGCAAAAATGAGTGTTCCTGCTATACCGATGGGAGCCATAGTTTGAGGTAAAACATATGTTGGATATTCAGTAACACAATTTAGAGGAACATATGAGTATACTTTCATCAACAGAAACCAGACCAGCATTTTTAAAATCCAGCTGACAATCCTTATGAAAATGAAAGGAGAAAAAAATGCTTTCGTCTGATTTGTTTGGCTATAGACAGATAATATAATCTTCAGGATAAATAGTATGCAACAGTTGGAAGTTTTTGTTTGATTCCTGTGAACATCGTGAGTACCGTAGATTATGCAATGGATTGTAAATGTGAATTCTGTACTTGACAAACTCTTGCAACCAATACAGAAACGGCTGTGTGCTTTCCTCTCCCTCAACTGCAGGAAAGAAGGAGCTGGATATGCTCCTTTGAAGAAATGGCTGTTTTTTATTAATATGAAGATTAGACATTGGGGGGGGGACAGAATAAGATGATTCATTTTTTAAGTACTCCGTGCTGTGTAAGTGCAGAACAAATTCATAATGCATTTTAAGACTGCATTTTAAGACCTAAGCCAGCTACATTTTGGACCCAGCTAGACAGCTCTGAATTGTGTCTATAGAATCTTCTGGTTTAGCATGTGTAAATGACAAGCTATACGTTAGGTCTTCTTTAATGTACACCTTGGGGAAATTACTTTGCTGCTGTCATCTCTCTTTTTAAGAGATTACATGAAACCGTTTCTTAGGTTATAACCTCAAATTGTGCAAACGGTGTTAAACGGACAGGCCTCAATGAGTGTGGCCAGTGACTTCAGCTTTTCCTCTGGGACACTGTGACAGCGGCTGAGACTGATAAATAATCGGGTTCTTCAGGAAAAATAAAAAGGGCTATTTATCTGTACACTGGGAAATACATAGTGCAAGATAAAGAGGTATAATGAAAACGTTAATATGTTTTTCCTAATGCGCCTGTTAAAGGTGGTATGAATACCTTTTACGGGGAAAACAGCCCGTTCGCTGAAGTGTCTGTGTGTTTTTATTATTTTGTTTCTAACGGCATTCTCATTCTGAGGAGCTTCTGAGAACCCATTCAGCTTCTTCCCTAGACTACCCCCTCTGAATTTTCATGTTCCCTTTTATCCTGGTCTCATAAAGGGGAGAAGAAATCCATGTGTCTTTCCTGTGTTTGAGAGCATGTAAGCTTTGAGAGCTCTTGGGGTTCCTCAGGCTGCTTTATCGCTCTTCATCTCTTTTAATTTAACTCCTTACCGTAAGGTAAACCAGTATCAAATAGGTGAACTGCCGTGCATATGAAATCCATAAACAAAATATACACAGTTCCCTTTTCCCTTACAAGATAAACTGGAGGGTACAAGCTAATAATTTACTGGAATGTAATTAAGTGGCAAGGTATTTGCTACCGTAAGAGCTTCCCCTAAGGAGCTGAGATAACATGCATGGTAGAATTGCTTGAAAGGTGATGAATTTGAACGAACAAGACAAAGCAGTAATAAAGAGCTAGAGAGAAGATTACATTAACAGTGCTTATATAGGGCTTCAAAGGGTCAAATGCAATGAAGTCAGTTGCAATAGGAACAAATCCTTTATGTCTAACAGACAATATAGACATCATATCATCAAAGAATTAATCGTTAATAAATGAACAAATGTTTAATCACTGTTCAGAATGAAAAGAACATGTTCTTTGATACAGATCAGAAACTCTTATCAAAATGAAGAAAGAAGAAATAGTAGGAGACTGTAAGTTAAGGACAAAATATAAAGTGTGTAGTAAGAATCAGTAGCTACCTGGAGGTATAATGAGGAAACAATACAAATTCAATGCATAAATCACTGAGACAGAAGTGGTGTTGGTATTACCACACCTGAAATTGGCTGGTTTCTGAGCAGAATACAAAAGCCTTATATTAAAGTCCAGGAAAGCTGATTAAAAATATTTACAAAATTAGCATAAAATATTTTTAAATGGCATTTCCCACTTCCACATATTGGTCTGTTAAATCCTCTTGTCTGCACAGAGCTTTACTTATGAAAGCATTATGTCGCCGTTTCTAGTTGACTAGGCCTACACCCCTAGGATTTCTTTTAGACTGCAAACTTGCACAATTACCTAAATATTTTCACTCAGACTTCCCCTTTTTCTTTGTCATTCCTAGTTAGCCTTTATTCTTTTCAGATGCTCATCTTTTCCTTCTGTTCTTCAGTTTATGTTTAACCTGTTGCTGATGTTTATGTGTGAGTCCCATCACAACAGTTATTCTGAGTGCTCACTGGGAGGTTTTTTACTTGAAACCATGCATCTAAGACAGCATTTTAATTCCAGCACATTTTGAAGTTCAGCAAGAATCTCATCTGAGATAAAATTCATACACATAAATTTCAAGAACATGTAGTCCGAGCACTTTCTGTGAGTATGCAGTTCAGTTCAGTCATCCCTGCCAGAGCTCATCGGTATGTTCAGATGCTGGGGACGCTATGTAATTACTTCCTTGAGGTTCCCAAGTTCCTTCCATCCCGTTCTGCTGTCACTTCTAATAAATAAAGGCCTTACTGGGTAATTAACTGATTGGATTAATGGTGACAGAGGGTATTTTTCAAACACTTGATATAAAATCAGATCCTTCACTTTTGGGTTCTTAATTGGACCGTGTTCTAAGTTTAAATGTTTTTAAAAGCGTTATTTAACTTTAATGTTCTCCTCATTGGTTAGGGTGTTAGACTATTTTCCTTGCTTAGTATTTTGAGTTTGTTCATTGGGATAGAGTCTCATTTGCACTTATGAAAACCAATAACAATTTTGTTTAAATGTAAATAGCCCAATGTTTTTGACAAAATAAAATATTCCCCTGTTCAGGTACTACCAATGAATCTCATCAGGTCCCATGAATTTGTGCACCTTCATCTTCCTCAGATGGTCTCGAACCTGATCTTCTCCTACAGCAGGCAGTACCTCATTCTCCCAGTCCCTGCCTTTGCCTATGTCATCTATAGCACTAGACAATGTGGGTTTGATATCAATATTTGCTAATTAGCAACTTTGCAATGACACCAAATTGGGGTAAACGGTCCCCCAGGATAGAGCTATCCTTCAGTGGATCTTACACAGGCTGGAGGAATGGTCTAGGTGGCTTCCTATTGTCCCTTCCAGCCTGAATTATTCCATGATTCCGTGTTTCTGTAATGCTTATCTTTAAACCTATGAGAGTTTTCAGACAGAGTTTTCAGAACAGCTTCTAAGACGAGGTGATATTATCAGTCATCATGAATAGATGAAGGCATGAGGCACTCAGAGACTGAAGTCAGCCTGGTCTGTTTTGGAAGTCTAATCTGAAACGCCACTGTATTCAGATCTTCAGATTTAGCCTGTGACAGTTTTGCATTTCAGTTTTTTTTCATTGACATCCACTGCTTTTGGTTGCAGTTCTAAGGCCTCTAGTTAGGCTTCTAGGCTGTGAGAAACCACTAGCGATCCTCTGGGCAAACCACGGATAGGACTTATGTGGCAAAAGCAACTTAGCTCTGTCAGATGACATTCAGTTTGTGTAACCCTAATATAGACTGATTTTTGAATCTCCTGCCTCATTCATTATTCATTTTTCACCTCCTACAACAAGTGAAGCAGAAGTCCTATGAGCAACATCCTTCAGTGAACTTTAATTAAGCAAGTCAACAAAATATGTCTTGAGTCCTGTGGGGAAAAATATTGGGAAAAATAGGCAATGTAGTGTGCTTCAATGCTAAATGTAGATCATTTCCTAGCTATCGGTTGCACAGATTTTAATGATGACATTTTTATGTTAAGTTTGTTAATTGTACTGGAGTACAGATTTTCAGTGTTTATATTCTTTATGTTTAAGAAAAATGAACTGGAATGTGACAACACATTGACTCCCAGGGGTATTACCAGTAAGATGATGTATTTGATTCCCTACGTCCATGCTGGCCATCTAGGCAATCAACAAATCCTGAGCAACCAGCACAATAAGATGTCATCCTACGTACCACTGACGTGGTATGCAACTCTCTGATAATAGGTTTCACAGACAGCACAGTGAAAGTAATTAATGGATTATTTCCCAAGCTCTGGTATGGAACATTTTTATTAACAAATGAAAGTTGGGTTTTCGTTGTTGTTGTTTTAGTTTCCTATCTTATGCTTCATGCCCTCTAATCTACTATTGTATTTTCTCCGCTCTTGCTTCTCTCTCCCCTTCTGTTAACCTTACACAGAGAGCCTTATCCTCTTTGTAAGTATGGACTTTTCTACCCCAAGTTCCTTTCTCGTTTCCATCTAGCTTTTGATCTGCTGTTTTTCTCCACCATAGTCCTTTCCTTCAACTTATAGGATTTAATTCCTATTGATTGGTTCCCATTTCCAGTCTTTTTACATTGCTGCTTTTTGATATGTACCTGTCTTGTGACTGTCTTTTCATTCATCAGCCCCAGTATGCTGTACAGATCTCCTTGTGGAAATATTCCGGTCTCCATTTGTCTTTGTTTGAAGTCCTTGCCTCTCTCCAACACCCTGAGACTGCCCATTTCGAAGAACTTTGTGCCATGTTTTACTGTTCCATACCTACCGTACTTGGCTCCATATCTTTGATACTTACAATACTTTGATACTTTGATCTTATCTCCTCCATATTTCATATATTTTCTTGCTGGGCAAAGTTGAAAAGCACGTTGCTTCTCCTTAGTTAAAATACCCAACTTGACCTACAGTTATCCAGAGTTGTAATGTTTGAATTGTTAAAGAAATTTAGGTTTGAGGAACTAGTAATTATCTGTTGAGCATAGGCAAGCTGCAATTTTCAAAGGCTATAACTCTGAAACTTAGGTGACTTTCAAGTGGATGGCAAAAGGTCCACCCTTGACATGCACAGTAACCTCTGCCAAATTTCAAAATTATAAATGACACAAATGATGGAAGAAAAGGTTACCATAAGTTTTTTAACAAGGGGGAAAGTTATTTTCCTTACTCTTATTTTCAGAAACAGAGGAAGCAATTTTGATATACATTTTTCAAATAAGAAAATGGAATATTTCAGCCCAAATTGAGTAGTACTGTAGACAACTCAAGCTGTTAGTAGGAAAGTTGGTCAATTTACCCATACTGTATATACTGTGGCTAAAATCCTCTCTGCTTTCCTTAAACAAACATCCATTGAAGTCAGTCCAAGGCAATTAGCTCTATAGGATTATATGCTTATGGCTATGAACAATAGCATCTCATTAGGAAATCATTTAACCTTTTTTTTTGATATGCATTTGTGTTTAAATCAGATGAAATTATGCTATATCATGTCACTTTTAAGCTGTTTAATTTAACCAACCGATTAAGTCAAAAGAATTTCGCCTCCCTAAAAACCACTCTCTTAAAATATATCAGTTTTCACAAAACCAAATAGCTGTTAAAGAAATAACTTTGAATTTCATCCAATGTTATATACCAAGTGTATCACTTTCATGCTGTCACAATATTAATGAAATAGAAGTTCAAAAAATTCTGCTGAAGAAAAACTGTCATAAATGTGAGTTTAACTTTTATTTAATTAACTTTTATCCACAAAGAAATTTGTAATTTAACGAGTTTTATAAACTCAGAAAAATTTAGGGAGCAGGAATCCTAAACCACAAATTTTATGCTGTTTCTGAACTGTAACTCAGGATAAGTGTTCCAAAAAAGGGAAATTTTTCAGTGTGAACAGGGAAGAACAATGTGTCTTTCATCTCGGGATGAGATAGGTCTCTTTGATTTAACAAACAATGGCTTGAGAAATTCAAAGTCTTCTTGTGTTTGTCCAGGTGAAAAAAAGAAATGGACAGACTGATTACCAGTTAGCAAGTGGTACTGATTAGAAGTAACCTAGTCTTTGATGTTGATTAGCATAACAAAGGAAAAATACAGATGATACTTCAGATTTCTTTTGTAGCAAAATTAGTGTGTCAGGTTTTGGATGATAATCAGGAGCGATTAATAAGATCAGTTTTATTTCGGAATACAATTTTAGCTACATGTGATTGAAAACATGACTGCATCGTCAGAATTTTTCCCTGTGGACCTCCATCATGATGCTATTGTTCTCCAGTTTTCCTCTGGTGTGTTGACTTCTAAACAAAAGCCTTTTCCCCATGTGAGCACATAGAGCTTCAAAATTTCTATGGGTGGCTGAAAATACAGCTTTTAAGCAATAAATCTAAGCATCCGTCAAATAGGTATTTAAAGGTTTTTGGTTTTATTTGAAGGCATATCTATTCTGTTTCTTTCCCTTGGCTCAGTAGTTATACAATAAGGTCAAAAGTATGCCAAATCATCAGAGGAAAAGAAACAAATCTGTTTGAAGCCTGTGAAGTTTTGTGTCTTAGCTTCATGACTGTTACTAAATCATTTAGGATTCTCATTCTACTTCATACAGGCAGCCAGGGAGATTTTCTCCCAAGTCTGAATTAATGTAATTACAACTGATTCATAGGTGGTATTGTATATGGATTAGTAGAAGCACAAAATTTATACTGATGCTTATAATATTGGTACATATTGAACTGAATTGTATTCAAAAGAATGGTGTTCAAAAGAAACATAAACGCATATAAGAAAAAATAAATTCAAATCTACCACAGGAAGGTTAGGACCTGATAAGAACAGGTACTTAAGTAATTTTCTTCTTTTTTCAATTTAAAATCAAAGTATTATGTATATAGTATTATACTAAGTAAGTGAATGTGATTGGATAATTAAAATAATTTTTTCAGTTCTTCACTTTTATTTAAAGGATGGTTATCTCTTTAGAGTAATCTCTCTAAGTGACTGTGTGCATTTTACAGCTGACATTTCCCCCTATTGTTATATCTTTCACATAACAAGAATAATTTTTCTTTAATGATTCCCTGAATCATTCCTCAGACAAGGAGTGCTGGATTGGCCCAGCATTGTCACCTCTTCCAGCACAGCCAATTTAATGGTAATGAGAGCAGCTGCTGCTGAGAGGAGCAGGATGCAGGAGGTATCAGATTAACTCTTTGCCTATGGCTGGGGAGTGGGAACAGCACTCACCATCCTGCCTCTACTCCTGAGAAATAAGAGGTGAAACCTCCCAGAAATCTCCAGGGACATCCTCTGGTGTCCCCTCCAGCCGTTTTCCTCAATAAGAGGCTACAGCACGATGAGCTGGAAGAAAGAAAACGGCTTCTTTCAGCATCCCAAAGGAAGCCTTCTGAGAGGGCTGGCTGCACTGCGGAGCGGGATGAGAGGGGCTCAAGGATAGAAGCTGTATGGGAAAACTGAGAGAGAGGAAAAGAAATCCCCGGTGCTGCCTGTAGATCTGCTGTCACCTTATGGCCTCCCACAGCCCCTCTCAGCTGCTCCTCCCGATCTGGAACCCAATACTGTTGAGCAAGCCTGCTCTGCCTTTGTCTCCTGCTGGATCCCTGCCACGCTTCCCTGCTTCCCTAGGCGATGCCACAAACTGAAAATGGTTCAAGATTATTTGTGATAAAGGGCTGCAGTTCTGGAGTAGGTAATGGTTACAAGAAGTGGGCAGTGACATTGAACTTTGAGTTCAGAGGCTGAGGTATGAGATTGTAATCTGTAGGTACACACCCACCCAGAAACGCAGCTATTCTTTCTTACAGTATAGGAGCTTCATTGCTGTTACAGATCTCCCTACTCTTGTATGCAAAGTTATAAAAAACAAGTGTCAGATCTTAAATGGCTTCACTACTTTAGATGCCTCTTGAGATTTAGAAGTCAGTTTGGGGAGATTTTGAATACCCTCATTTTCAGATACAAACTAGTGCAAATAGGTGGAACTTGATGGGGTTGCGTTGTTATTATTCTGTTTGTATAACGTTTAATTTTATACATACATAATGTAAATCAAGATGAAGTGATTGGTAGACTAACTGAAAGGACAGTCTCTGCGTTATTACTGGCTCGAACTACTGATTACTGAGGTGTTTGATCCATCCTGAAAGCTGAAATCATCACAGAATTTGTTGCTCAACTTTTATGTAGATTTTGTTCTTGGCATAATTTTTATGTGACAAGACTGAATGGTGAAAAAGTTAACACGTAAAAATTCACTGTGGGGCGTAAGAAAGCTCGCCAAATAAGATACATAATAACTAGAAAAATTAAAGCCTTATAAAATATTTTGTGTCAGCTTGACACATTTCTTAAAACTACTTACACATCTTTGACAATCCAAACAGTAGGCTGTAATACCAGAGAAAGAGAACAATAAAGAGAAGCAAGACAAGTATACCGTTTTGCTAAATTCTGATTTTTAATCTTGAATGTACTGGGATTCAAATGTCCCCTGTCCTAAATTTTCCTTTAAAATGATCTTGAAATTATATAAACACGCTTATGAATTTTGTTGTCACAAAATAACTTGGTATTTCTTGCTCCATATTGTAAATCATTTTTACCATCCAAAAACATGACAAAGTATTACAAAACCATCGTTTCAGTCAATTAATGTCCTCATCTCACAGCCTCAGAGGCATTGTTCTTTATGTAACAAGACTTTACGCATTCCTTTCCCTTCCTAGACTGAACTTTCAGATGATTTTGAAAAAATCTTCTATGAAAGTGATGAAGTTGAAATACTCTTCAAACAGAAATATTCCTAATGGTCCGGCAGGGAGATGATGGCAGAAGAGATACGTTTTTCTGCCATTGCTGCAGCAAAGTCTCCTGTAAGAGTTTTTCACGTGGTAGCAAAATGTCTTTATAAATGATATTATGTCCACAGCATCCAGAAGCCAGTTCTGGCTAATGTGAAGAACATTTTAACATACATTTGAATTCATATCCATATGGAAAGGTTTTAATTGCCTAGTGTAAAATTCCTGTACAGCCAACTGATTTATCTCCATGTCCAGTGGGTATTGTGTCACCTTTATACAGAGGCTACCTATGTCCGAAGGTCTCTGAGAAATTATGTCCCCTCTTCCCATTGTATTCATGTCTGAGATAAATACACTCTCAGTGGGGAACTCTTTTTCAAGTCAAGATCATACAAATGCAGAGAGAATTAGGGGTGTTCAGCCTGGAGAAGAGAAGGCTCTGGGGAGACCTTAGAGCCCCTTCCAGTCCCTAAAGAGGCTCCAGGAAAGCTGGGGAGGTGGAACCATAGGACGATGGGGAATGGTTTTAAACTGAAGGAGGGGAGATTTAGATGAGATATTAGGAAGAAATTCTTTCTTGTGCGGGTGGTGAGCCCCTGGGGCAGGTTGCCCCGAGAAGCTGTGGCTGCCCCATCCCTGGAGGTGTTCAAGGCCAGGTTGGACGGGGCTTGGAGCAACCTGGGCTGGGGGGAGGTGGCCCTGCCCAGGGCAGGGGGGTTGGAACGAGATGATCTTCAAGGTCCCTTCCAACCTAAACCATTCTATGATTCTATGGTAACGATGTTAGACAGTAGACCCTACAGTTGCCTATGGTGATTACTAAAGGTATGGTTGTAACCTCATTGTTTAGATAAATATTCATCAGAACACACATCTTGGTTTGGCTTAATAAGGTTCTTAGATGAAGTTTTAGAAAATAAGAAAGAGAAGTTCCTATTTCTTGAAAGTTCTGATTTAAAAAAAAAACAAACAACAAACCAACAGACAACCGTCACTTTTTCTTTTTCTTTTTTTTTTTTTTTTCATAATTAAAAGACAGGAGTTTTCCTGTCATGGCAGATTCTTTACAGATGGACAAAGCTCCTGTTTCTCTTTTCTTATAACCAAATGCCACCAATATATTTGTTAAGATATGAATAATTATGCTAATGTAAAGAGTAGGCAGGTGCAGGAGCAAAATATTTTGCTATCATTTATGCAGAAAACTATATAAAACTTCCAAATCATTACTTTTATAGCATTTTAAACACTTTTGTTTGAGATTTCTGAATAACACCTGCTGTAGGCAAAAAATAAATTTGTTCTTGCTACTCTAAGAGAAATATTTTCAGTGGGAACAGTGGTTTAACTGCCTTCTCCAGCACTAATAAACCAGTAATAAAAACTATGGGAAGTTTGCTTCTTTATGGAGTTTGGGAATGGGAGCTGCAGCGCATTTGTGCTGAAGGGATGGATGCAGCCAAGCAGCAGGCACTTTGGCTGGAAGGACGGCATGGCTTGGCTACCTGGAATCTCTTCCTTGGCATAAGAGGCTGTTGAATTACTACCTCAAGAGAGAGGAGATTGCCCAAGTAATTTTTTTTTTCCCTTCTGGCCTTGGACTCTGAGGTTTGCGTATCTTTTTGTCAGCTAGTAAATCACATTGCATGGATTGAGTGGATTTATTTTCTAATTTTCTTATCATTGAGCATCTGCATCACATGTTATATGTGATGATTACCAAACTTTCCTTCCCAGTTAATTGTTGCTGCAAGCAACATTCATCTAAGCCAAAGACTCTATAAATTTAGGAACATTGCGCCATTAGCATTCACTGAAATTTTACTGATAATTTTTTAGGATTACTCTATCAGTGCCAAGAGCTATGCAAGGGGAGAATTCTAGCTGTGATTTACAATATGTAATAAAACGTTCCCTAACAAATGAAATGAAAGAGCACTTCTATTTGTAGCACAATATATAGTATGAAGCTGCTGTCAAGAATGTGGTTTACAGGAGCCAATGATCTGAAGCATTTGCTTCCTTGTGATAATTAGCTCAGACCAAATTTTGTGTTTAAATGGAGCCCGCAGCAGTGGCAAAGGAATATCCTCTAGGTCATTTTTGGGTGTTTGTGTTTTTCCTAACAAACAGGAATACTCTCATGATACTGTTTGTCTTTTCTTCTGATTAACTGCAGTGTTCCTTGGACCAGTTCTGGTATGTTCTGCTGAGTGAGGAACAGGAGCTGAGCCCTTTTTACTGGCAGCCAGAAACACTGAACTCCTGTGTTAGGCATTTGGATTCAAGTTTGGAGAGTTTGCACAAGTTATGAATTATGAAGAAATGAGCATCCATTCTGTTTATTCTATCAATATTTTATTATATTATAAATACAGGAGAATTTATAAATTTGCAAATTTAGCATGCAATAAAAAAATGACTTCTTACTGTACTATGAAATAAGGGAGAAGGTCTGTTTCCTTTGACAGTGCAAGAACTCTTAGGAGCTGAGGAGCCTGCTGCCTTAGGGCAAGCTTGGCACACTGTACGACTGTGCTACTATGAGGCAGCAGAAGATATCTCATTGATCAATTCACTTTGACATTGTTAATTGTGTCCTCTTTTCTGTTCTAACCTGAGAGAAGACAGAAGCCCAATTAGATACTTTTATCCTGCTTTGATATCAGGATGACTTTTGGGGAGTTTCTGCTGTAGGTTCTTGCAGCCTTTAGATTTGTGAAGCTAGTAGGAGAAATATGAACCAAAATTCTCTGGTGACATCAGTGTTCCTTTTTTGGTCACAACCACTATTCGCTGAAGCTCAGTGATGTGTGTGGACATGGAAGATACCCCTGTAAAGCAACCCTTCTCCTTTACTTGTCTCCATTACAAAGTCTCTGGAGAAAATGACGAGTACTGGGCTTCAGTATACAGAAGGAAGAAAAAAAAAGGTTTGATCCCTGAGTATCTTTTCAAGATGGTGAAATAATGAAATGAATCGCAATTATTAAGTCTTTCTAGGAGCTTATTCCTTCGCTAAAAACTGATTCCTACTTGGTTATTTTTCAGCACAGAATTACCAGTCAGTCAGTTGGTCAGCTGACTGCTTGGGGTTAGAATGACATTTGTTTTGTTTATGATTTTTTTTTTTCACATTCTGATATTAGTTGTTTGTTTAAAAATGTATGTCCTCATAATATGTGTAGCCAGTCCCTGGAAAATGAACCGCCAGGGATTTCACATTTATTACAAACATACTATCTATAGCGGCTGCTGAAATACATGAACTTTTTACAAGCCATTGTAATACAAAACAAATAAAAGATGCATAAAATTAGCTTAAAATCATTCATAGCTTTGTGAATTACGCTACTTGAGGTTTGGGATTACTTTGTTTTCCTTTAATTTACATACAGACAATTTTTTTAACAGCATTAGTTAACGTCTATCCCTCAGTTTTCATACTCTTTTGTTTCTCCTCTCAGATTCTTTTCTTATTTTTTACCATTTTATGAACATTAACTCTGCTAGATCAAAACTGACATCTGAGAACAGTAATACTGTGTTCTACCATAGCCCCTTCCTTCCTGAATTTAAACTGCGTTTTGAACTAACTGAGCATCCCAGTTGCAGTCTGTGACAGTCTGTAAGGACCACAGACTGGAATGTGTGTGTACGTCTCCCAAGGAAGCAGCGGGAATGACAGAACTTTGAAAGTGCTCTTAGAATTTCAGTGGGCAGAACTGTGCCGTGCATTAAGGGTAAATAATCATGATTAGCCACTTCAGGAAACAGACCTATCTATCCATCACACTAAAAAATTCCAATGTTTCAGGTCCATGAAAATGTTAGTTGTTTGGTTGTTGCTTTCATCACAGTTCAGTCTGGGAAACCTAAGGAAGAACTGCTGCATTTTTTTGGGTGTTGTTGAACAAGTGGTGTGAAGGAAACTTTTTCAGAGAGTGCAATAAGTGAAATGTTCTTTTGCAGCACTGTGGGCTAAAGCACACCCTGTTTGCCGTGCCAGTATGATTGTATTTTGAAATAACTTTCACAGTAAGACATATGTGAACCCTTATGTTAACCTCATGCCAACAATGGTGAGCTGTATGATGAACAGTCATTTCACTCTGCTGCTTATCTATTGCCATTCAAATAACAAAGAACAAAATGAGTGGGAAGCTGTAGAAGTTCTCTAGCATTTTGGCAGATATATTTTCCAGTGTTCCCTGATATATTTTCCCTGTATTTTTATAAGGTCTGCATATTTTACATAGTGTTTGTTCTTTCATTCTAATTATGTGGCCAGTTTATTCACCCATTTGATCTTCCTCACTGTAGCCATCTTTTAAAATAACTCGTCTGTATTTTACAGGTTTGGTTTACTTTTCCTTTCCTTGAAATTTGAAAAAGCAGAATTGATCCCAGGATATGTTCCAGATAATCAGTTCAGCCACTTACTAGATTTCCCACATGAATTTCTGTATGGATATTATTTTTGGGTAATATCAACTCCAAAATATATTGTCTTCCAATTAATTTAGTGTCATTTGTTGGTAGGGAACAAGTTTTCTTTGGTAAGGGTCTCCAAAATCTATGAAAGAATGCTGATTTTTTTTATCTGGTTATGGTGGTATTCTTCTATGTGAGATGGTTTTGTTTATACAGGTTGTATAGAATGTATAGAAACTAAAGAGAGACTGAGGCATTTTGTTTTATCTCAGCCAAACCTAGGAAGTGAGAGGGCTGAAAACTAAGCCATTTTTCATGTTAATTATACTTATGCCTCAGATTCTGTAAGAGTGGGAAAGAAAAAAACTACATATTACCTGGTTTTCTACTGTGGGATTCTCAAATGTGAATTACACATATCAAACTCTGGGATATGTCAGGTTAGTTGCAGATAGCGAGCATATTGGGCATTACTTAGCTTTTCTCTACATACTGAACAGTATAGATGCAGAGTGGGGACTCAGTGCTGTTATCTTCCAGGACAGACAGTCATGTGTTATGCTGTATTTCACTTGCTTTTCTCTGGTTTAAGTGTGAAGCTTCCACTGAATTACGTAGGATTTGTTTCTTTGAGACTCTAGATAAAAGCACCCACTTTAAAACAATCTCATGATTTTCACTGAGATATATGAAACATCCAACCTTTGTCCACTACTGCTAATGTTCTTAAATAAAAAGTGCAATTATAGTTACTATGTAATGCTAAAACATTTCATAAAAAGAAAAAAAAACCCAACAAAATTATAATTTCTGCCTTCTCACATTTCCTCTGTTTTGTTGGTACTTGCTCTTTTACTGCCCTCCTGCCTTGAGTTCTTAACATTTCTGTTTAATGATCTTATTTATAAAATCCCCACTCCAGCAATTTGAAAACAGGTTTTAGTGATAAATTCTTTTTAAAGAGTATGTGTTCAATTAAATTTGTAACCAGATGTTATTGGTATGCCTTCTTAAGTAGCAGGCTTTGTTTTACTTCAGCCACTGGGGATATTTTATTTCCCATCTCACTTTTACTCAATTCTATCAACTATTCACGTTTTACAGCCAATACTTTAACTTCTTCCCATGCTCAGTTTCTTGTATCCTTATGCATCCAAATATTCCTCATCAGGCCTTGCTACAATCAGAATAAAAATTACTGTTAGTATATTACAAGTCTAGTAATACAACTATTGCAGTAACTATTAATATAATTTTTTACTATCTGTTCAGCATACTTCAACTGAAATAGTTGTAAGAAATAAGTCCAGCTGCAAGCATGTCATCTGTGCTAGCGCTCATCAGATTTAATTCCTTTCTTTCCGTTCTGTTCTGCAGCTGTGGGAGGGTGGTGGCCAGCTGGGCTCCTTTTCCACACCGCAGGTGTGGCTAGGAACAAGGAGACCTAGCCCCATTAACTGATGCTCGTGCTAAGCTTTCCTCTGTTTCTTACACTGAAGAAGTCAAGTTTGTGAATGTTGGTATCACTTAAATATTAGTCCAAAAAAACCCAAAACAAACCAAAGCAAAAAAACCCACCCCAAAATAGTGTGGGAAAGGTAGGTATTGGAACCTTTGGGTGACCCTCCTTCCCCTTGGATCATAGTATCATAGAATCGTTATGGCTGGAAAAGACCTTTAAGATCATCAAGCCCAACCGTTATCTAACTCTACCGGGCCCACTCCTAAGCCGTGTCCCTGAGCACCAGATCTAGACAGCTTTTAAATACATCCAAGGATCCTCTCCTCGCTCTCCTTCAGAGCACTGTTTCAAAGCAGATGCACCACAGCATCTATGTGCAGGATCCGGTAAGCGGTGTGACGTGGTGCCTCGGAGTGCTGAGAGCCCTGCTGGGAAGGAACACGCACCTGTGTGCCCCGTGGACAGATCTGACGTGCATACTGTGTTTTCCCTTTGGGAGGGGCAGCTCGTTGTTTCCAGAAACATTTGAACGAGCATGGAAGAAATGCAGACTTTCTTCGGCCTGGGTAAAGGAAATACAATCTGCAGCATTTAGCAGAAATCTCGTTCAAGAGAATTCAACAAAAGGTTAACTTCTAAATTCATTTCAACTCATGAACGAAAGTGAAGAGCCTTTTCTGTTAATCCCCTTACTGCAACCTAGGTGCTTGCTGATAACCGGAGGAATTTTTGTCCAGATGTTACACAATATCCTGGAGTAAAGCAAGCTTTGAATCATTTTGTCTTCCCAGGTGGGGCTGGTTTTATGGTTTTAGGAACAGCTTGAATATGTTTTGCAAAAAGTGCTATAGCACCTGAAAAGCTGTAGCATCATGATTTAGAGGTTTTAAAAATACCCCTGTTGTTAATTTATCATAAAACATCATAACAACATTTTAGTGTGCAATTTCAATGTTATGTTGGTTTTCATGAAACTTTTCTTGTCCTTTTAGGAGACTTTTATAGGTCTTATAAAACAGTGGAGGCATCTGCCTTGAGCCTATCAGTGTTACTTTCAGAGACTGAGGACAATTAAAATAATATTTCTTTTTAGTCATTTTAACCTGAAAGAGGGCAGATTTAGATGAGATACGAAGAAGAAATTCTTTCCTGTGAGGGTGGTGAGCCCCTGGCCCAGGTTGCCCTGAGAAGCTTGGAGCAACCTGGGCTGTTTGGAGGCGTGGGACTAGATGATCCTCAAGGTCCCTCCACCTCTAACCATTCTGTGATTCTATGATATAATAGAGTACAGAAATTAGGATTTTCAATTTAAAATACAAAGACCTGTTAAAGCTGTTTGAATGTCAGTTGGAAGATATTTTCTGGTATAGCAAAAATATATTTTTTTTTGACAAAAGCATTCTAAAAAGAAGCATCCTAAAAATGCTGAGGAATAACTGAAGAAGCAATCCAGAAGGGTTTACTGAAGTATCATTTTTTACTATTGCTTTTACTGTAATACAATTCAAATGTTTCTTTCAAGGACCAGTATTCCCATAGAAGAAGAGATATAATATACCTCTCATATAGTAAGAGCAGAGAAGAAATAGCCTCTCCTGCTTCCTGTTAGCACGCGCTCTTTTCCTGCAAGGGTCTTATCTTCCTTTGAGAAAGACACAGCAAGCTGCACTGACATTTGGCACAAATGGTCAGTTAAAAATTATTCTGGGTAGGTCTAATCACACTCTTTAAGGAATGCCAATGTGCTCTATTTTATAGAGTCTCTTACTCCAGAGCCCTTATACATCACAGCCACATTGATATTTGTTGCCATATACCTTAGTGTAAATGGAGAGATCTGGTTATATAATTGCAATTTTGAATTTTCTGTTCTGTGTAGAAGTGCAACTTGCAGAGCAGCATTCTGTAGTTATTTCTGAAAGTTAAATAAAGAGCAATTCATGGGGCCTGGAAATCTAGAATGTTCTGTGGCATCTTCTGCTTTTGTCGTCTAAGCTAGCTTTAATTCCACTGAAACGTTTGGTCTGGAATTGTAATAGATTAGTTGCAAAAGTCATAAAATTTTGGCTTAACTTCCTATTTCTTGACCTAGAAGGAAAATATACTTCCATTGGAGTGATCACTCATGCATGTCTTTGGTAGATTTTGGAAACTTTCAGAATCAAATAAGTTCAAATTTTTACAAGGGCTTGTACTTCAATCTTAGAACTAATACATTCCCATAAGGGAGACATCTGTTCAAATGCGTCATTTTCCAGAATGCAGAATTTCTCAGAGTTCTTGAGTTGATAATGCGTGGTAAATTCCTCCATGTATAATATATGAATCAGGGTATGATCCTGAATTTGTGGGAGGTTTCCTAAAGTTGAAGCTTAATGCAAAGTGGGAACAAGCACCTAATTGTTTTGCTGAGCTTTTTTAATTGCTAAAGTTTTGAATAAAACATAACATAAAGACCCAAACCACACAGTTGAGTGATCCTTTTAGTACTGTTGGGGCAAAGAAATTACATTACTAAGGATTAAATATGAATAAATACAGCATATCATAAATTGTTACATTTAAACTCTTAATGTAACAGCTTTACAATGCAGTGAAAAATCAACTGGAAACTTCCTCCTGAAAAGCATGCAGCTGAAACTACCAAAACCAAATCCCCCAGTGTCAGTGGGAATGCTGGGGAACGTCTGCCAAAAGGGGGACCTTTGCTGAGTACACACTGTTCAGATCACAGCAGGGCCTGTTATTTATACTAGTTAAGTGGCACGGCTGGTCGCTTGAAAATGCAAGCTCTTTAATGTATGATAGTTTGGAATACGAAATACCAACTATTAGTGTAGTCCTACAGTGATAACTCTAATCAACCTACCAAAGGCGCAATAGAATGTAGAAATGCAGCATTCATTGAACATGAAACGTGACTGGGGAGGAAGGAGAATGGTGGATGTTGATCTGACTACAGAAAATATTTCAAAAATGTAGGTTTTTTTAAAAAAGCAAGGCACAAGAGTCCTGCCGCTCTCAGCTGCATCGTTTCTGGTCCAGAACGGTTGCCTTGAAAAATGGCAGCTGTTGATTCACTTTCGAAATCGTGAAATTATGAAAGTCAGCTTAGACAAAAGAAGCTGAGGTAGTGCACAACTCTGCTGCTAAAGAAATAAATATAAACACAAGTCACGGTACCTGCGTCTTTATTTCTCAGCAAATTCATCCTTACCACAAAGCTGGTTTGCAAGAGGTGAGAATCAGGATGATATTCCACCTGTGAGAAGAAGAGAGAGGAATTCTGCTAGCTTTTCCTGAAATAATATAAGATATCTATGTCTTACTGGACTCATCCTTAATATCAAGAAATCAAAAATGGTAAAAATGTCTACCTTTTGCCTCAAATTGGTATTTATTTTATCTGTAATCATAGTCTTCCTTTTGGTGAAGAAGGATAAGGAAATATATAGTGAAGTTTAAAAATCTATTTATCCTACATAAAAAGTAAGAAAAGTTCAAAATCTTGACTATGGGTAATGTAAAAAAAAAGATTGACTACAGGTGCTTTACTGTACTGTAGCAGTAAACTATAGACTAAACTCTAACTCAGTAAATTCAGTGGATTAACTCAGTAAACTAGCAGTAAACTCTGGGAAATTCTAGGTACAAACTCTGTTCCAAGAAATATAATAGCCTACTTCGAGTTTTTTCCTTCTGACCACAGTTTACTATTTAAGACGTTACAGACTCCTTGTACGAAAATGAAGTTCAGAGAAAATTTCTCTAAATATATATGGGTGTTAAATTTAACTTTATTTATCATTTAATTTTTATATCTATTGAGCTTAGATAACCTTCATTAGTCGTTCTTGAAATAGGTAAGTAAGAACAAATTACATTTATTCATACTGCAGGAGTAATATCGTAGAAAGGGCCAAGGTGCTTAGAGTTTCTAGCCACAAATTGACCATGGTAGAGCCCTGACTGGACCAGGAGGCCTTCATGATCCTGCCCAGCCCCACCTGAGGCTCCCACCTGAGGCTCCCACCTGCTGCCCACTTAAGCTCAGCCCTGGGCTATCACTCTCCTCCCTGAGCTGCCATGGAGGAGAAGTAGTCTCTGACTCAGTGCAGAACCTGTTGTTCCTGACCTTTAGTTTGACTTTTTGGCTGGATCTCCGACCTGCTTTGTCACCCTGCAGGTGGTGCCTCAGGACCTGGATTCTGGGCAGTCTGTCTGCTCCCTCTCTGGCCAGCCTGCGCGTGCTGGGATGAACTCTGGGCGGTGAGGCTCCCTGCCCTGCCAGGTGGGTTATCGCTCCGAGAGCTGCCAGCCGTTGCTGCTCCCGGCTAGCCTGTCGCTGGGGTCGGAGTCATCATCTCAAAACCCATGAACTACATGAAATAATCGCTATTGTCCCTCCCCCATGAATGAGAGCCTTCTTTTATGGGAAAAGGCTAACATTCATAGAATTGGAATGGTTGAGGTTGGAAGGAGCCTTTGGGGGTCATCTTCTCCAGGCCTCCTGCACAAGCAGGCCACCTGGAGCAGGTTGCTCAGGACCATGTCCAGATGGCTTTGGAATAGCTCCAAGGATGGACAATCCATACCTTCTCTGGGCACACTGTTCCTGTGCTTAGTAAAAACTATCTCATTCACTTTATTTGTGCATTTTTAAAATTTTTTCTTTTAGTTTTAATCCAGATATTGTTGTGTTTAGAGCTTTGATGCCATGGTTACAGCTGCTTGTTGATTTCCATGTTGATATTTCAGAGATTATTAGGTATAATTGTAAGAATGTCAATTAGTCATTGGTATTATCATGTTTGAACATACAGCAATTAGATAATATTAAAATGATTTAACATTTCAGAACACTTATAAAGTGACCAGGAAAATACTAATTTGTAATGCTTATGTATCATGGTTTGCTGTAATTTTTTTTAGTGTTCTGTGTAAAGTAAATAAGTTTTGGATCATCTTTTTTTTATTAAAAATTGTCTGGTAGGCACTATCAAAATAAAGTCAGTATTTTAGGATTCTTTATTCTGAAGCAAGGTAATGAAGTTGTTCTTTTTTTTAATTTATGCAAATGTGTGCTTAGGGGCAAAAAATAACAGATTACATGGAACACTACAAAAAACAAGGTTGGAAGATTTTTTTTCTTCCAACATTACTTCCAACAGGTGCCTGATAGTTTCCAGGGTTGAAATTTTGAAACTGGAGTAAAGAGAAGTGATAAAGAGAGGAAAATGCTGGATTGAAATATTGTCACAAAGAATTCCACCAGGATGATAGGGTAGCTATGTGACTGAATGTGCAGCTAAGATATTATTCACCTATTTTAGAATATTGAGTTTGTATTTTTATTTTGGTTCTATGGAATTTACTATTACGTGGTCATTCTGTCGGTTTCTATAGGTTCTTTCTCTTTCCCCCTTTTTCTTATCCTAACTAATGACACATGAACCCTTGGGCCAAGTTCAAGTACCTGAGAAATCAGTAGGAATTTTGAGCTTCCCTACATTTTGTATTAGTAAAAGAAAGTAGGGTCATCCAACCAGAAGACTGTAAATTGCTCTTTGTAGTATCACTTGTTCCTGCTAAAGACACACTTTAAAAAGAAAAAACAAAATTAAGTACAAACAAAATTAAGTGCAGACAGGCAGTTGAATTTCTGTCATTTGTGCTACTGCTCCTCTTGACCATTGGGAGCATAACTTCAGCCTTCCAAAAGGGATTTGTTCAGGTTGCTAATTTGAAGACTACTATAGCTGATAGGTGCAGATCTTTTCCCTTTTAAAAGAATACTCTTAAAATTTGAAAAATAGTCTTAAAGTTATATGACTTTCATTTGTTGGAGGATTTTCTTCTGCTATGGTAACACATAATTTCTCTTAGAGTCATACACACTTTATCTACTAACAGCTACGTTAACGAGATTAAAAGCAATGTATGCACTGCTTTTTTGGTAGAACCTCTTGGTAGCACAGAGCAGATTTTTAAGCTGTGAAATGGAGACTGGGAAGCGTGTTTCGGCAGGATGAGTGAGACACACAGTGGTTAGCTAGCAGGAAGGAAACATCTACAGCTGATTTGAAACCCACGGTGTGGGTGCTTGGCTTTTAGTATTTTTTTTTCTTTTCATTCTTTCTCATAGACTTTGGTAGTGCATGGAGAAGATTTCATTGCAAAACTACTTCAGGGGCAAAGATTTTTCCATTTTAGAGGTGGTGAGACTAGCTTTTATTCTATTTGCTTATGTATAAGAATTGAGAGTAAAATAGTGTTTAACTTGTCTGTTTGGCTTGACATATATCAATATAAGTTTTCTTTGGTTACAGTCCGTTGGTTCCACCCCTGAATTCAACTTTGAGTTCTTTGTTCTGTGCTTTACTCTGCTGCTTCTTCAGATTAAAAGATATTATTCAGGATGATTTAAAAAAAAAAAAAACAAAAACAAAACTAGTTGTGTCACTATTTTAATTATATTTTCATGACGGCACTGAGGGGTGCTAAATTATAATATTCAAAGTCTGCCAAATTTTTTTATGTGTTGATGTGATAGCATGTGACTAGTTATGTACTACTGCTCATTACAATGAAAGAAATCAACACGATTTTCCACCCCTCGCTATTTTCCATGAAACAGTGTCAAAAAGACTAGAAGAAAACACAGGAGATTGAGCAAAGGAAGACCTAATAACAGAAATAAAACAAACTAATTAACCTCCTGGACATACAGAAATTACTTTTCAGTAGTTATTCTTATTGATCCTTTAAAAACAACTACATCTGAGAAGAAACTGATAACCAGAAATACTTGGGCTTTCCCCCCCCCCCTTTTTTTTTTTGTAAGAATGACTTACCTTAGAGGTGACATCATGTGGATTGCTTTTAGTTTTAAAAAGTTGGCTGATGGTTGAGTAATGCCCTGATACAGAAAATGCTCGAAGGAATTTGAGGCACAGCGGCTTTGGTTAGGAATAGAGTTTTGGTTTTAAACAAATCCTTCAATATGCTCTCCAGTTTCCTGAATTGGGATGATTTTGCCCTCCAGTGTAGTTACTTGTTTTGTATGAAACCTGATGTTAGAGCTCAGTGGAAAAATTCATATTCTGTCTCCACAAATAGTACCGTATTTCAGCATTTATTTTTATCCTAAATTTTCTCAAATGTTGCAGTTACAATATTTTTATGAATGAAAAGAGTTTAAAGTTGTCTGGAAGATCTTAGATTTGTTGAACTGATAAACATACTTCATTAAAATAAATCTTGTTGTCTGATATAATTGTAACTTCGGTTATTACGTTCTATTACTCTTTTTACTTTCTCTAGTATTTTGCAAAACATAACTATTTGTAAAAGAATGAAGGATGGTTTCAGTTTTAATTTAGAGAGAACTGCCATGACCCTCCTTTGACCAAAGGCAGAGCTGTGAGCAGTCGAGATTATTTCGTTCTTGCCAATCAGCAGTACCTGACCCTTTGAGCACCTGACCTTTGCGACGTGCCTGGGAATGCTCAAGTAGCCATATGGTGCCATTTTATATAATCGGCTCCGAGAGGGTTGAAACGGTGTCCAGCTATTTAATTTACCATACTTGAATAATTTAGAAGAAACTTCAAGGAGTTCTAGAGCTCTAGGTGGTTTTTGATCAACGGTACCTTAGAATTTGAGCCTTTTTGGTGGAAAATTCTGAATTCAATTCTTGTACTGTTGACAGTTGCGGTCAAGTGTTTTGTTGTTGCAACAGTTCCTGTTTTATTTATAATGGTATTTTTAAACAGTATCTCTTTGAGGTACTATTATAGCTGATGGACTGGTATTGATCAGTGATTGACAATTGCTTAGAGCCATGTATTCACAGATTCAATACTACTCTACAAACGTAACTAACAGTGTTTATGTTTGTGCAGCCGAGTATTTAAAGATACAGTGCAGTATCTTTACTCCATCTTTGCTTGCTTGCTCTACAGGTGCTCCTGAAAATGGGGCTAAAGCTGCAGCTGAACAGACCAGCTTTTCCTAAACGTCAGACTGGTAATATCTGCTGTACTGTAGCTTTGATGGGATCAAAGGATTGTTTATGCTTAAGCTGCATGCTGAAATCAGTAACTTCATTTATATATAAATTTCTGGTTGCTTTGTCAAGGATTTGTTCTGAGACTTGTGGTCGTCTGGTGTTTTGGCATGCATCTCGGTAATGAGTTAGTATCTCAAGAATGCCCGGTGTCCAAGAGATGAAGTAAATGATTTTTGTTGTTGTAAGTAACTCCCTACCTTTTTTAGATTGTGACTGAAAGTTATTTTTTTATGTTTATGGCACTTGGATGTTTATAACATGGTTTTATAATTATCCTACTCTGCTCAAGTTTATTTAGAAGTTAGGGCCTTAGTATTTGCTGTTGTCAGTGACAAGCGGCTATTTTGGAAATTTTACCTTTCTTTCCGGTATTTACTCCTGCCAGATACAGTGTAAAACTTCTTTCAGTTGTTCAGTGGGCTAGAGTTTAAAGTATGAAGGTATAATTATTATTTTTTTTTTATTATTCCTTTCTTGTGGTTGGTTGTGCTTTACTTTGACAGTATCTTACGGTACAGCATGGCTCAGCGCCGGTCAGAGCTGTGGAATCAGAGCTTTGCACTTTTCCCAACGTCATTGTGTTACGTCGAGTCTTGGGAGTCTTCCTCAACAAGGAAAAGTTTTTGGATTTGTTATTTTTCTATAGAATATTCACATCTAACTGAAATACGGATTTCTCATTTCAAGGCTACGTAAGCTGCAGTATATGCACCTATAGCTACACTGTATTTTATTTGCAACGGCGTGGTGAGTTTTGTGCCAAACGAAGTGAGTTGTCTAAGGTGCAGCCGTTTTCCTCTCTCGGGTACTCCATGCAGAAGAACAGAAGAAAACTGAATGCCTGTTGGGAAGGGGGGGGGTTGAAATACTGGAACCATTTTAATCCTAATTGCTTCCTAGCAGCACCGGCACATCTCTAATGATAGATCTAACACAATTGGCTACAACAACAATAAAACAAGTAATTCCAATCATATAAGGCTGGCAGTAGTTTTGAGGTCATTTTCTGCAAGTTGATCAATAAGAAATTCACATCGTATAATCCACATTGAATTTATTCCTGTAATACATCTTAACTTCAAGTGAAGCAGTGGTTAATTGCTAATCCATATTCATTGAACAGAACAAATGAGGACAGCAAAAGTAGATATTTCATGTACCATCACATCAAATGTGTAACTTCTGAGCTCGGTTTTTCATCCAGATCACTTGTGTTTGTCTATCTTCTGTCCCCACGACTTCAGAAAGTCTTTAGAGATTATCACAGAATTTGACTGACCACAGTTGGTGCTTTTATTGACAATGCCGAGTATTGGCGTAGACATTAATTAGACACTTTGAGTTGTATATATCTTCTTGATTGTACTTATTGTTGATCATCAGAATGTGCTTGCATTTTAAAAGATTGGTTGTATTTTAGTAATTACTTCTGCAGAGCACTCTTTTAAATCTGTATTTCTTTCATCTGTAACGTATTAAACTTCCAATTGAAGCTCCTGGGTTGTTCTTGGCATAGTATACATTTCATTTTAAGGTTCACCTTTGAGCACAGCGTGCGAGGGTTTTCATACAGTTTTTAGGGCTTTATCGAAAGCCCATTGAAGTTGCCAAAAAAAGTCTCTCTTTGACTAGTCAGCTTTGGATAATGTTCCCAGTCTTCTCCCTTACGTGTATTACTCGCAGATTGATCCCAGTTGGGTACAGTTCTATCAAGTGTTTGCCAAGTAGTTTATGTGTTTCAGCAAATAGATAACTCGCCACATATAGGGACACAGGAATCACTTTCTGAATGATTTTTTGTTCGCTATTGCTGTTGCTTCTTTTGTAACTGAAAGAGAATTATTTTAGTTTTCTACTTGATAATGATGTGAGCTTCTACTACATGAGGAACAAGAAATCAATTTAGTAAGCCATCAGCAAATAATGAATATTCTTATCCTTTTAGAAATATTTTTCTTATGTGGATTTCCAATACTGATCATGTTTGCGATCCATGTCTTATACTATTCAGCTTCCATTTTACCAGTACTTTTTTTCATTAATAGAAATGGAATTAAATGGAATATTTTTAATGGAATTAAATCCATTAAATAGATGTAAAATTAATCCATTAAGATATATTTACAATAAAATATAACAGAAACTAGTATTTACATTTAAAAGTCAAGACTTGATTCCCCAAAAACTAGCAGGAAAAGAGACTTCTTATTTGGACAAAGAGATGAAGAGGAGCTGATTTGTGGCCAGATAAATAAGAAAAAGGAATGTTTTGGCTGGGGGATTAGCAGGGGCTTTAAGGATGAGGTTTCTAAATAAAACAATGCATTCCTTTCTGAGTTTCAAAGAGCAAATATTTTTTGGTGGAAATGTTTCTCAGATGGTCCCTATTCTGATACTCTGCCATGCTCGAAGTTTAAGGAAGTTTTCTTTCTTTCTATGACAGAAAGTACCTAACGGTTTTAATGATCACAGTATATTTGTATAGTCTGATTAAGGATTAATATTTACCACCACATGCTGTCATCACAAGGGAAATTGCCATGTCCAAACTCGAATTTAGTACCTAATTTGGTATGCAGTATAATTCTATAAATATGCTAGCACACGCCTAAATTGCAATTTTGTTTATGAATCACATGTAATATCTTCCCTGAGCTGGGTAGAAACCAAATCTGAAAACAACAAATAACCAGACTTCATTTTACTGTGCACTTGGACTAATGTAATAGGAAGTATAATGACATAATATTTCATCTGCATCTGTGACAAGGTACAAGTTGGCAAGTGCCGAGAGGCGTCATGACAGCAGTGGTCTTTGGGGGCAGAGTGCACGTGGCCAGGTTCTGCCGGAAAAGGAGTCCTGCAGAAGGCAAGCTTGGCTCTGAAAGATGGCAAAAGATCTCGGAGGAGTAAGAGGAGGCCCACAGGCGCTTTGTCAGGGAACTTTTTAGAAGGTTTTAAAAAGGACTTCTGAAAATATTGATTTGATGCATCAAATATAATCCCTCATTTGCATAAGACTAGATTTAACAAAATGGAAAATCTACAATTCGTGCCTGTTTGCAGTACCCCATAGGTGGCATGGCCTACACGTCTTCGTGCTTCCTTTCTGCAGGCAGCAGAAGCATATACTTTTTAATACAAAGTTATCTCTATTTTTCATTTGAAATACTGGTTCTGAGTAAATTTTCCATGAGTCACTGGGATTGCAATTGGGGTGGCTACAATCCTTTTTTCCTTTTCTTGTCTTACAAATGTTTGAATGGTTCATTAGCTGTAGGAAGTTTTCTCAAGTTTCAAGGCTAGCGGGGTAGCTGAGCATGTGCTATGCTTCAGTCAATAAGCAGTCCCAGAGAAGAAACCACAGAAATCAAACTACATGATTAAAACAGTTCCTTTGTCTTCAAATCTGTAAAAAGCTTAAGGACTGTGTAATAATACAATGTTCTGACTGGACTTCAGTTGGCATAACTTGGATTCAGCAAATGGGAAGACCTTACATCCCTCTTTCATTGGAGCGGTGAGGTCATTGCTCACATTGCGCGCTTTGCCTCGAGCCTCTGCACAGAAACATTCTGTGAACATAAAATCTGCATTGTCTAGGGATGGAGTGTTGGATAGAACAATATTTCTCTTTAAAATATAAGTAGATATATAGTAGATAAAGTGTTTAGTGTTGTTACGATCAAGTGGAATCACTGTATAACAAGTTTTGTCTCTGTTTATTGTAATTCCCTCCTCCTTGGGGGGGTGTGAACCCTGCCAATATTTATAATTATGTAGCCTGTCTTGAAAAATTGGTTTTAAATGAATAGGACTTTTAACACTTGACAGAATTAAAAATTTATTTTGCTTTCTTTTGACAAGCATTCAGGAATTCCTTGAAGCAGATAAAATAATACAGAGAGAAAGTATGGTTTTTGAAGCCTCATACAAAAGTTGTTTGTTGGGTTTTTTTAGACTTCTGCCCTGTTGTGAAGCAAAATATTGCTAACTTCAAAAATTATAACCTAGACTTTTCAAAATTCCAATGAATTTTCACTTGACTGTGTTTGGTTTTGAGCAAAGAGTTGGAAACCCGTTTTACGATTTGAAAATACAACAAATATGTTGCTAACTTGAAGTAATTTGGGGGGCAGGAGACTGATGATATGCAGGATTCATAATAAGATGCATCTCTTTTTCTCTCCTTTTCGTGTTTGAAAAGGACGCTGAATTTACACTTCCACTATAGTGCATGAAATAAGACTCTTACACTGTTATTCATTCAAATATTCCTTGTTTTTTAATGACTATCCGTACTGTTAGAAGACACTGAGCATACAAAGAAAATAGAAATGACAAGTGAAAGTACTGAACACTAAAAATGTCAGTATAGGATAATTTGCTCTTAACTTTCTCAGGCTATGTGAAGCATATATCGCCTTATCTGATTTGTCGTGCTCTGCACTAGCTATGAACTTTACCACAGGAAACACTATGTAAATTAATTCTTATCAAATGCTAATGAGGATAGAATGTCTTCAAAACTTATCCATAGTTCTGTAAAATTACTATCTAGTGTGACTGTAATTGACAGAACAATGTTTTGTTATAGTCTATCAAAAGGTTTCCTATATATCTTCTGAGTGAGTGTATTTGAGAAGATACTGTTATTAGATAAGATGCTTTTATTGATAACATTAGTAGAATTCCCTTGAAAACTATCTGTAGCACCTACTCTTCTTGATATTTCCCTGGGGATTTAGTTTTCATATGACACTGCATTTTACACAAAATAATTAAAACTTTGAGATTTCAAGCCCTGCCACATCCTCTTGTCCTTTTCTTCTTGCATTGAGATGTAACCCGCGGTTTCAGTTCAGCTGAGTGATGGGCTTTGACGCCAGGCTTTGCCCTTGCAAAATTCTGGTAGCTTTCCTTCGGAATCTAGCTTGTGCTGTATGCTCCAGGGAGCAGTGAAAGCCACTGTACTTGTGCTTTTATAATACCTTTTGTGATGTGATACTATTAATAATATGGCGGTAAAGGTCCATGTGTTTGGCCTTGTCCTTTTGTGCATTCATCAGTTCCAAAATGACATTTTTTTTTCCTTTCCCAGTAGCTTCCTGTTTGTTTCTCATGTGTTCTTTCAAACTAGAGATAAAAATTGATTACTGGGCATATCAGACTTTGTTTATACGTACCAAAGTAGAATATATTCTCGGCTCTTGTCTTTCTCAGAAGACACTTTCATAATGGCATTAAACCCAGCACGCACAACAAAGCGTGTGACCGGCATGTAAATTATCCAATATGAATTAAGAATACAATCAACACTTTGGCGGCTCTGCAAATTAAAAAGTGTAAACTGTCTTCAGACCTTGGCAAAACATTTGTAATGAATTGGGCCCTTGACTTTACTTTCAGACATTTCTACATTAAAAGAGGTTGCATTTTTATTTATAGCTACTCAGTGGAGCACGGTGAGATGATGAGCTAAAATTCTGCTAAGGAAAAAAAAAAAAATAAGGCTTTAATGGGTTACTAAATATTTACGATGAGCTTTGAAAACAAGTATTTGCCTGATTAATTCTGTGGGTAGGAACAAGTCCTTCAGTATTTTTTTGGTTTGAACCTGCATCTGTGGTGAATGCAATTAAAACCAATGGACACCATGGTGTTATAACTGGTGTAAAGAGCAGCTTTTATGAATTACGGATGTCTCTTGAAAAGAAATATATCGGGTCTGAATGTTAAGCAAAAACAAGATTTTAAGATTTTTCATTTTGTTAAGAAAAAAGCACAGTGAGGTTTAGTATGATCCAAAACCTCCTCCTCCTGCTCCAGTAGTTCTCTCTCCTTTTCCAGCAGGCCAACTGAACAAACATGCACCTTTGATGGTAACTACAGCAGCTCTGGTAGCTTCGGTGATGTCTTTGAGTAACGTACGAATTCCTACAGCAGAGTAAGAAAGGTATTTAGGGTTCAAAGCTTGTGAGAAAACCAACATCAGTCAGAAAACGGGATGTTAGGATCTAATGCCGGATCCTGGAAATGCCTTGCTCAAAAGGATTTTTGCTGATCTCATGCTATTCCTGTATAGTATCTACAGTACAGGATATGAGGAATGAGCTTTTGCAGTAGGTTTTCTATTACAGTGACTGTGGGGGGTTGAGGCGATTGCCTATGTTGTATTCTTTCCCAAGTCTGCCTTGTTTTATAATAGCTGGATCTTGCTGAAGAAGTAGAGGAACAATCGATGGGTTATTCTTAGTCCTCTGTGGAAACCTAAGGACACTTGAATTGTTGACACACCAGAAAATATGAAACTGAGAATACAGCTGGCACGCTTGTAGCTGTGGTTACTCAGAGGTAAATATTTCTTCAGCTTATTTGGAACTATAATGCCCCAATAAAAACAATTTCTAAAATTTCTAAAACATATTATCTCGATGTATTAGAAACAAAAGTCTTGGTGATTCTTCATGAGGAAAATTATTTGCCAGCTCTCGTTCTAAGTATGTGACAAGTGTATACTACTAGCTGTCTTACATCAAGTTTTGAAATTTCAGCCCCTATCTTGCATAGAGGGTTTTTGTGGCATAACTAAAAAACTTTCTTTTTTCTTCTACTGCAAACAATGACAAATGTGATGCCCTAGTAGAATATAATGGATTATAGGAATTATTAGTGTGTAGAGATACCAAGATCTCATTTCCCACTGGCAGTGGGCCATGAGTCCCTATTTAGACCTGTTTCAAATAGAGAAATTCTACCAAAAAAGAATGGAAATGTAAGCATGTGTACATTGTAAGCAGCCGATGGAATGACATACCTGAACGTGCCCATGTATGCACCTACATCTTGACATGTGTCATTTTCAAAATTCTTTGTATGTTTTCAGGGAAATAAATTCTTCTTAGGACATAAAAAAAACCCAAAACGTGAAAAATGAGTCTAGGTGTAAGTGGGAAAAGAATCCGCTGCAGCAGCAAAGGCAAATCCTAAGCAATGTATTTACTTGCTGAAATAAATATTAAATGTACATGGGTGGGAGAAAGTGCATAAATTATGTCAGCATTAATATACACAGATTTTTGACAACATCTTCTCCTCAGTCTTTTACAGGGAAAATAAATACACTGGCCAATTCTATGGGACTTCTTTTTTCCTTATGACTCAAAGAATGTCCTGAATGACCTTTCTGTGATAAAAACTTTTGCTCAGATTCTTGTGAGCAAACTTTATGAGTGAGTTTAATGTAAGCCAGTGTCTTTGTTTTTCTGTATTGGATATTAGCATGAAATACTTTGACATACAATTTTCTTTTCACTGAAGAATTTCATATACTTTTTATCTACTGTTTTCTAAACAGAAGGCTCATTTAATTAGAGCTTTGCAATCCCGCCTGACCTTGATTCACTCTTTCTAAATATTTGACGTACTTTTTATAATAATCTTCAAAATGTTCTTGATAGAACACTAATTCTGAGTAGTAATATAATTTCCTTTGATTTTTATTTGCTTTTTTCATTTACTGTAAATATTTTAGACAGTCATGCTTTTGTACGCTATAATGCTTTTCCTGCAGTTAAGATCTAAGTCAAGGGTCTTTGGTTGTTTCTCTACTGGCATAAGAAGTAGGACTCATAGGAACTCCATTATGTGATTTAACAGATCTATTCCTCGCTGCAGGATCAGCTATACTCTCACCATTCCTGACAGGTGTTTGTACCTAGGCTGTTCCAAAAAGTGCCGATAATCTCCTCAAGCTCTCTGGTCTAGTACTGCATTCAATACGAGAATATTGGAAACACTGTCTATTACTTCATTATTAGAAATATTATTAATTTAAAAAAAAAAAAAGTGCCTGTCTTGCTGCAACTTGGTTTTTGTGTGAGCGATGAAGGAGCATGTACCCTTTCCTGTCTGCAGAAGCATCTTCTGTTTGTGAACGCTGTCGCTCCCCTCCATACCTTGGGTCCCTCTTTGAGATAGTCAAAACTACAAGAAGAAGCTACAATAGTCACAGACGTGCAAAATGGAAGGATTACTTCAATCTCTCTATCGTATGATTGATATCAATGTTTTATAAATGGTCCATTTCTCACTTTGGCTGCCCAGGATTTCTACTTGTGAATTCCATGCCCGTACCTGTTTTGTCTCAGCGCCCTGTGCTGAGCCTTCGGCGGCTCCATCACCTCCCGCGCAGCCGCAGCCCACCCGCCCCGTGCCTCTGCCCAACCCCTCTTCTCTGCAATCAGCAGATTTTCTTTCTCCTTGTGTGTTGTTTCTCTGGGGTCACTGATTAAATAAATCAAACAAAAGTGGTCTGGTATTGATCTTTATAGCACGCTGCTAGTGTTTTCCCTCTGCTCTGAAGTGAATTCTTTTATAAGCACTTGTCTTTAATAACCGAGCCAGTCCATTATCCACTCAAGCAGCTCAGCAGCGCCAATATCATCATCATTCTCCTTACACACAACACTGTATCAGATTACTGAAAGATCAAGTGAAACATGTCTATGACTTCTCTCGCTTAGTGCTTTTGTCCTTGTTGCATGACCAGGGAAAAGTCCCTCCTCAAACGAGTCCTTGAAGTCACTGCACTGTGGCTTCTTTGGGGGTTTGTTTTTAAATTCAGAATGAGATAAACAGGCATTTATTCCTTTTACTTTGCATCAGTTGCGGTTTTCTTCTATTTCTTGCAAGTGCTATTTTGCTTAATGCAGAGAAAGGAAAATGAGAGGATTTGTTTACTTATTCTTTCAAAGAGTCGAGTATCAGGGAAGGAGCAGCAGTTTCACCATGTATCTCTTTTTTTCATTTAATGGCTTAGAGACAGTAGATAGGAAAGAAAAGCTGTTGATGTGGAATTCAGATTTGTGCTGCAAAGCTAGACCCACACCTTTTTGGGACGTAATTCTTCTGCCAGTAGGAAAAGGAATAGGAAACTTGTAGAAATTCTCCTTTATGGCTGTAGTAGACTTGAGTTTGGTCTTTGCAATACGGAGGGCAGTCTGTTATAATTCTGTATGTGGAACAGATGTGTACCCACAAAGCGGTAACTGTAGGCTATGCATTTAGGTGGAAACGCTGCAGCTTCATATCTGATAAACTGCCCACTCAAATTAATTAATTCCTTAATCAGTCCAAGGGCATAATTAAGCCTGACGTTCCCATAATGAAAGCAAGCAACTACAAAAACCAAGAGATTAAACAAAATGCTCTTCAGCTAGTACCACTTCAGTACACGCATAGGTGTGCATAATGTTGTGAGGGAAAATTTGCTTTTGGATTCACCTTAAAGTGTAGTTTAAATTTTCAGCTGTTATTAATGACTAAAAGATATTCCCATTTGAGATCTTTTGAAGAAGGCTGATTTTTAAGAAATGTCCTTACTTCAAGGAGTATTTCTCCTTGCTTTCTGAAATCAAGCCCTCTTAAAACGACTTCAGTTTGAGTACAGAAAGCTGAGCACTGATCCTCACTCGTACTCACCTGCTTAAATTGTGGTACTTTCACTGGTAAATTTGCACAGGTGGAAAAAGGATTTGGCTTCAAGCATGTTGTAGGATACTACAATATACCTGGTGAACAGAGTATTCTGGTGATATCTTTTAACATATTTTTCTTTGATTGTTGTATAGCTCTACAGTGAGCTGGATTGCAATGAACTAACTGGGAAACAAAAATTGTATGCCAATATGTTAATGGTTGTTGAGCATTAATATTGCTAACACAATTTAACGGTGCAATTTCAGTTTATTAAAAGACTAAGGGTAGTATAATGTTGGCTAGAATAGTCTTAAATTATTTTCTATAGCCTGTCTTCTCTGTTCCTTTTCTTGCACTGCAATTGATTCTATGAAATGAAGACATTTTCTGCGTACTGTACCAAACCAAATCATATTACAGAAAGCAGAATGCAGTTAAATGAGAGTTAAATTACTCTCAAATGACAAAGAAATGTTCAGCTATAAAAAGTGCTGTGAGACTAATGTATTCTTCCAAGTCAGAATGCTGAGGAAAAAAAAAAAAAACAACCAAAAAAACAAAACAACAAACTAACTAGGCTTGTAAAATAGAAATGCAATTGTAATTTCCAGGGGGGTCGATTCTCGGAGAATCTGGGAGGAGGGCTCTAGTTGGCAGCATCTGGACATATGAAGTTCTAATGGAAGCAATCAGAATAATTGAATAAACAAAGAGTTGCTGGTCAGACTTTAGAATTCATGATCTTCTGTGGCCTGGTGTTAGCTTGAGGCTCTGCTCGCGGAAGCCCCTCGCTCACAGTGGCCTCTTCGGGAGCGAGCTCTGGGCAGAGTACTGCCGTGGCCTGTGGTGCGACATGAGCAGGCTTTTGGAAAACTCTGGGGTTTTGACATGTTGCCAAAATCAAGTTTTATAATTGAAATCACAGATGGGAAATCATGACTCTGTAGTTTATAACTGCCAAATCTAAATGGTGTTTAATAGGACCAGCAAAATATATTTGTTCAGCGACCCCGAAATTAGCTTTAAGCCAAAGTCCAAAGCCTTGCTGGAAACATTCCGTTTTAAAAACCCTACTGTGTAAAATAAAGGAAAATTCTGTAATGTGAAGCATTGGGTGGCTATCGTTTGAGCTGTTACCAGCTCTCAGGTTCCCACTTGCATCTTCATTCTTCTCAGCACAAGTTTGCCATCTTAAGCATCATAAAACAGGTCAGTATTAAGAAAAGACTCTGTATTGGAGATGCAGTGCTTTGCGGAATCTTCCTATTGCATTTCCCGATAGCTGGAGGAAGTCCCAGGTCAGAAAGGGTGATTTGGAAGCAAGCGCAGAGACGTGTGAAAAAGCTGATAAATGGTTTGTCCCTGCCGGGCTCACTGGTAGGGCAAAGGCTTTGCAGCAGCGATGTGAAAGAGAAGGCAGATTAGTGAGCAGGAGGACTACTG
>NW_009649588.1:4252485-4259697 GCF_000708025.1 Charadrius vociferus
AAGACAGAGGTTGATGAAAGCCTTGAGGACAGGATCAAGCATGAACCTGCAGATGATATTCTTTCACGTTTTCACATGGTCATTAATGAATCCACCAGAGAAGGAAACTTAAAGCAGCAAACAAGATGACGTTTGAGAACTTTACCTGAGAAGTTTTGTTGGGAGAAAGCATCAAAACGGAGTCAAACGCCAGCTGTAGGGGGGGAGACAGGGATGGATCAGATGGTGTAGTCTCAGGTATCAAACTTCAGTGATAATGAAAAGCAATGGTAGTGGTAAAGTATGGGAGGGGAGAGGAGCCTTGGTTTGTTCTGGAATTCACTTCTGCTCATGTTTTAAGTTGATGGAAAGACCTGCAAGAGCAGTATATGGTATATCTGTAAAATATAACCGTAGTTTTACATCTTTCTGTTAACGTATTATTGTTTATTTTTCCTATCAAAACTATGGATATTCTTTCCCTTGAAACCACTATATACTTTAATAAGATTGATCTCTGATTAACAAAATACAAGTTTCATAAATCAATTGTATGGGTCTAATCTAGCAGTTTGTCTTAAAAATCAATAGGGTTACCATTTGATGTTTTATGAGCTGGAAGTCACATCTTTTTATATAAAATCTTTTTATGTTACAAAGTTGAAAGAGTCACCCAGGAAAACAGTAGCTTTTGTAGTAATCAGAAGAAAAAGGAATTAGTTCTTTGGAGGAACATATTTCTTATCCCTAAAATAACTCCGTTTGAATTTCTCTCGAACCTTTGGTTCAACCTTTGATAGCTGCTGTCAATCAACATCCATCATCTTGTGGCCAACCTAGCTGGCAAGCAGTTGTGCTTGCGTCTGACACAGATGCTACCCACTTCTATTTGGCTTATGCGAAAAGAATACATTAGACATCTGCTACAGCATTTGATTGATTTATCATGCAGTGTAAAACTGCTTTAAAAACATGCTGAAATCCTTGGCAATGTTCTAGGAAGTTAAACTTAAATCCACATTGTTCTTACTTTTCTGAATTACTTATTTAAAATAAAACAAACTGATGCAGAATATAAATTTTATATATATCCTGAAAATGAGTTATTTTATTATGTGCTTTATTATTCATTATTAATTAATAAGGGTTTAAACAGAAACTTCATGGTGTAAGATGTACCTTCATGGTGAAAGCTGTGAAACAGGGTGTAGGTACAGAACCATACAGCAGGATTATGAAAGATATGACCTACCCTATTAATTCTTTTTTAAGGGAGGAATCAGGATTTTGAGTCAACAGGAGTTCTTTGGTGTTGGCTGGATAAGACAAGCAATTACGTATTTGTATTGCAATTAAAAAAAAAAAAAAAGGATTCTTTAGAGAAGCACGTGTTTGTGTTTCTTATCTCATGAAAAGCAGTGGGCAGAAACCCGTTCCATTACACATGAATGCAATCTGTCCACACCCTCAGCATTGATGTAAATCACTGAAAGGGTGCAATTTACTTCAGTGGAAATTGCTGAGCATTTTGAGGTTCTGGGTGTTATTAGGTGCATGCTAATAGAAACGCAGTTTAAGTGAAGTCATGCACTTTTACAAGCTTTTGGTTCTATGCATGTTGAAATCCCATCTAGTACCCTAAGATTTAGGCATACATTTTATTCCTGAGGAGATGACAGGCTTTCCATAAATGCTGGAAAATCTCAGTACCTAAACCTGTTGGTTATGTTTTGACCCAGTGAAAACTAATCCACTGATTTCTTGCTCGACAATTTCACTTCCACTGTTAGGCTGGGGGGGAGGAAGAACAACACAGAAGGATATGTCCTAAATCAATAGCCTGAGTTTTCAGTAAGGAGTATCTGTTCACTTCGCACTTCTGAAAATTAAACATGTAGAAAGCTAAATTAGGTCCAACATTATAATCTTTATACAGTTTTTAACTGTCAGTACAACAAATGAAAGGCATTAAAATACTTTATTTTTCCTGACTGATGAAAACCCAAGCAAATAAAAGAACCTTTTTTTTTTTAATGATCTGTTAAAACGAATAATGAATCTGTTTTTTAAGGGTTTTTTTGGCATGGTTTTGTTTTTGCAGAGCAATTTGCTCTCCTACTATTTCTACTGTAAGTATTTCATCAATGATGTGATATTAAAGCAATAGAAAATTTGGAAGAGCATTAGTTCTCTTCTCTAAGAAAATTATTCAGCTGCTAATACTTTTGCCAAATGGCTGCTTCTGTGTTGATGCTGTACAGGATTCCCTAAAAATAACAGCAATTAACTTGTCCCTGAAACTATTTCTTATAAATATTTTCATATGCTTTTTCTCACTAATCAGCAATAAAACTACCCCTGGGGTTCTTTTATCACCACAGATGGGATGCTAGGATTTGGTCTAGCCAAGGGAGCACAACCTGAACATTATTACCGTTTTCTAGCACTTAAAGGAGAACGCATAGATGTCTTTGGCTAGACACACACTGGTGGAGTAATGCATTGGTTTTTTCCTAGGTTTGGAGCGAGGAACTATGCTCCTGATTGTTTCTGGGGGGCCAACTCTGACCATCAACTTTTTTCCAATGAGGGATTTAAAAGGTTTGTCTGGTGGCTAATTATTTTTTAAGAGATTTCAGTTTAAAACCTTTGCCAGAATTCAATAGTAATAAGATTTTGATAAATAAAAGATAGTTAAGATAGCCTCAGTGTTTTTAAATGCATAGTCCTTTGTTTCTGCAGTGATGTTAAATGAGAATACGTGTGATCACTTTTAATCACTATGAATATTTGGGTGACCTAGGAGTGCATCTATAATCCAGCACATCGGTGGGAACCTGAAAGTCCGACCTGACAGTTGGTTATGTGGAAGGAACAGGTAGACGCTTGTGCAGAATTTCACACTGTTGGGGCACACAGATGGCGTGACACAGTACATAAATCAGAACCTTCAGATGAAACATTGGCCAGCTCTTACACCTGGCTGTTGGTGATATATTTAATCTAAAAGACCTTTTTGACATACTGGAAGACAGTGAGTTGTTGAGAATTTTAAGTGGAAGAAATGGAAGCCCAAATCGCTCCATCACATTCTGAAGAGGTGGTGGAGCTTGCTGCAAGTGCTCTCTGTGGTGGAAGAAAAATTGGAGAGAAATGTATTAGATAAAGGATGTGGTGCATAAACTATTTCTTCTCCGCAGTCTGCTCTTTTGTGCTGATTAATGTCATCTGTGCCATACTTGCTTTGCACTTTATTCCTGTGTCCTAGCCTCCTCCTCTTTCAATGCTGCCACCGTGCTGCTTCTGTATCTGCATGGGCTGCTTCTGGTTGGAGAAAGGGCCGATTTTCGTCATCTGCTCTTAAAAGCCGTTACAGTCCCAGCAGTTTGTCCCGACAGTAACTCCATCTTTTGTCATTTTCTGTTAAGAGAGAGACAAAGCTCCTTCTTTGCTTACACAGTCCTCACAGGTCATAGTGGAATGTAGGTGGCCTACAATCACTGAAGCCAGGGATGTTATTTAGTGCAGTCTCATTTAAACGGTTGTTATATTTCCTTCATTTCTCATGTTGGCCAGTAATTAATTTTTGATGCAGCTCTTGGCACTATCAAGTGTATTAGCTGCTTTGGGTTCACTGGTCTTCCTTGAACTTTACGCTGGTTTCAGATGTACAACTGCTTCCAAGTGTGTTTTGAAAATACTTTGTAAGGAGCCTTTGCCCTTGCAGTTCACTCCCCATCTGGTTTTTCTGTGTTTTGGCGGGTGTGCAGAGGTGAGCAGTGTGCATGCCTATGTGTTCCTCTAGCATGGGAGGGGTTGGGCCTGCTGGACTGCGCCTGTAAGGGATAGGAAGACATTTGTTTGGTTTCTGTTATGTTTTATTGACCAGGGGGTGATGTGCACCTGGTACAGAGGGGGAAATGTGTGACTTAAATTGATTTTGGAATGATTTTTCTTTTTATTTAAAGCGATAGCGAGTGTGCTTAGATGCAGGGTATTTCTTTTCCTTATATAACATGTAGGTAAATAAATACTTATAGAGGGGCCTTTACTAAGTGAAGAGTACTGAGATTTAAAACAAACAAAACCACAAACTCACACACACGCACACACCACACACACACCCCCAATCCTGCCAGACTTCAGTGTTCTGTTTCAGTTTTAATCTACATCAAATGGTGAATCTTGAAGACTACATCCAAACCCAACAGCAAATAAATAGCTGGCTGCTGCTGCTGTCTGGCCGTCTTCTCAAATCCTTCATGTCCTGTAACCAGGACAGGCTGATACCTGATGCTCACCCCAGCCCAGAAGGCCAACCGGATCCTGGGTTGCATCAAAAGAAGTGTGGCCAGCAGGGTGAGGGAGGGGATTCTGCCCCTTTACTCCACGCTTGTGAGACCCCACCTGGAGTACTGCATCCAGCTCTGGAGTCCTCAACATAAGAAGGACATGGACCTGCTGGAGCGTGTCCAGAGGAGAGCCACAAGGATGATGCGAGGGCTGGAGCACCTCTCCTATCAGGAGAGGCTGAGAGAGTTGGGGCTGTTCCGCCTGGAGAAGAGAAGGCTCCGGGGAGATCTTATTGTGGCCTTCCAGTACCTAAAGGGGTCGTACAGGAGAGCTGGGGAGGGACTTTTTACTAGGGCATGTAGTGATAGGACGAGGGGGAACAGCTATAAACTGGAAGAGGGCAGGTTTAGATTAAACATTAGGAAGAAGTTTTTTACTTTGAGGGTTGTAAGGCACTGGAACAGGTTGCCCAGAGAGGTTGTTGAGGCCCCATCCCTGGAGGTGTGCAAGGCCAGGCTGGAGGTAGCCTTGGGCAACCTGGTCTAGTGGGGGGTGTCCCTGCCCATGGCAGGGGGGTTGGAACTCGATGATCTTCAAGGTCCTTTCCAACCTAAACCATTCTATGATTCTATGATTTCAGCAGCTTTACAAATGTTGCCAGAGCACACCTGATATACATCCTTTAAAAAAAATATATTTTAAAAAAAAATTAAAAGAGTAAATACCAAATTACACTGCGTTGAGCATACTGGTTGTTTGGCTATTAAGCCAGTAAAAGGATATTCCTGACCAGGAGCGGGGGAGTTGGAAACAGTGGGCCAAATAAATATGCTGTCTTCTATCGCGTTGTACTAGAGACTTTCTTTCTGTAAGAGTGAATATTCATGAAATGTTCATGAATATTTGAAGGGATGGTTTCATATTATGTTTTAAGATCTCCTTAAAAAAGTCATTTGTTCCCTTCAAACAAATTGCAATGCAGACATTCGCTTCAAATGAATTTAAGTAATACCTGACTGTGTTACTATATTACTGCTTTCTTTTGCAGAAATTTTAGAGGGCGCAGTAAAATATTGTGGTAGTACAATAAAGCATTTCTGTAAGCATTTCTGAAAAAATTCTGACAGAGACTTTTATTGAACGATTTGTCTTACACACATCTTCATTAGCAATAGTAACATGGCGTTTTGTTACTTACAACAACCTGTTATATGTGTGACATACGTACGTGTAAATGCAGCACGTGTGTATATGCACACAGTAGGAACAGGGAAGCCGACTCTGTTATATGCTCTTACTTAGCCCTCTGCTCCTGGTTTATACATCTACGGTGTCATTTTAAGGGCTGCTACAGTAAGCCTGATGTTTTGCATTTTTATGTAATTCCTTCTTGTTTAGTTCTTTCTTGTATCACAGTTTTTAAGGAGTACTGAGAAATAAAAATAACAGATCATAATAACCATCTTGTAGCCACTGAAATGAAATAATACATATCATTTTAGGCTACCTGGAGAACTGACGTAGTGTCTTCTTCTGTTGTGCGTATTCCAGTATCCCAGTTAAATTGCGATACAAAAACCGTCAGAGCACAAAACCCAATAGACCCCCTTATAGAAATGGCCCCACCCACACCACTTCTGTCAAGGGATGTTATTGCCATATGGCAAGGCGTCACAAGTGTTTTTTAAAAAAACTCTAATAATTTAATAAATTAATCCTCTATAAAATGGAAGTATTATAGAAGTAGTGAGGAAAAAAGCAAGATTTTTTTCCCAGGATTTTTTTATTAGTTCGGGGTTTTTTTATTAGAGAATAGAGACCAAATCCTGAGACCTATGAACCAGATTCCCTGTTACGGAGGTTGGCTGTTGGCCAGCCTGAGACATAGGTTTATGAAACAGTGTCAGATCAAGAGGGGGGGAAAGAGAGATGCCATTTATCTGATGAACAGGTGATTTTTAGCCAGGTTAAAAACATTTATCTGACCTCTGTGCATATATCACTGTTATTTACAATTTTCTGGATAATAAAATGATAGGAATTTGCATCTAGTCTACAAGAACAGCCATGAAATACTATTGACTGCAGTATTATAGCTATGACTGTTTCTGAACTTGTTTCCATTTTTTTCAGGGACCAATATAACAAAGAGCTAAAAATTGCACTAAAAACTTTATTGATCTATAATGGAATATTAAAAAAAAACATGTAGAAAATTACTTACTATATTTAATAGGAGTGCCAGCAAGCACCACAATATCATCTCAAATGTGAACTAAGAGTCAGTGCTAAAATTTTTCTGATGTGATATTTGTCTGTGGGATATGCAAATTATTTTTTTTTAAATTTGCAGTTGCAATATCTTGAACTTCATCCACATCCTCAAGGCTGAGGAAGGTGACTCCAACTGCAGAAAAAAAAAAACAAGTGCCTTAATTCCTTGTGCTTGAACTATAATTTGGATTTAGAGTTGTATTCAGAATAAAGCTAATTGAGATTGCTGTCTCTGAAATGCACTCAGATGCAATATTAAAGGAAGATTATTTAGGAGTAAACAGTAAGACGGTGTAGAGAAGGTTAAGGAAGTTAGGGCATGGAAAGCTAATTAGTTTCCTTCAATCCAGTCCTCAGTTGAGCCCTTCAGCCTTACAGATTGGCTGAGGAGGAAGAAAGGGATATGAAACTACACCAGAAGATCTGGGAGAACTAACAGTGCATTAGCAGGTTCTGTACCATCCTGCCTGGGAACTGGATGAGGCTGCTGCATTTCAAAAGCTTCTGGGTTAATTACATTTCTGTGCTAGTATTCCATATTCAAGAGACTTTCACAGTTCAGCTATTTAGAAATGTACCCTGAGATAGTTATTTTATCTATGGTTCTCCTAACTTTGCGATGCTATACTTGAAGAGATAGGTCTTAATAGGTAAACACTGCCAGCA